>NW_026868377.1:581182-747796 GCF_020745735.1 Hemiscyllium ocellatum
TCTGCTTTCTGCATGAAACCAATCTGTTGGCCTAATGGGTTTGTTTAGCTGTCAGTAAATTCTGTGATATTATTGGAAATAAATACTCTGGGCTAACAGCCAGTATCAGCATAGTGCTGACAGCGTATGGCGCCAGACAAAGGGCTTACAGTCCAGAGGAATTTCTTAATAAAGTTTCTAACTTCTGTCTGTCTATATTTATCTACCCTAATGCGGTCTCTTGATCTATCTCACTTCACCTCAATCTAACACCTTTCCCACTCATTCAGTCAGTTCCCTTTCTTTCCTCTTTCAGTGTATATCCCCCTTCACTTTCTTTCTCTCTGTTTATTTCTCTCACACACCATCTATCTCCACACACTCTCTCTATCTCCGTTTGTGCTGTTGGCGAGCTTGTGACAACTCGATGGACTGAATGGCCTCCATCTGTGCTCTAATAAATCTGAGATTCTCTGAACCACAATAAATACTTTGGGTGCCTTGACAGACACGCTGGTCCGGTGACACGTACGTGCACAGTCCAGCCATTCTTCCTTCCTGTTCTTTTCTGATGTGCAGCTGCCTTGAAATGTCTGTTCAAATGAAACAGATTGAATGAATTTCAACAGTCGAGAGGATGTTCATGAGTGTGTATTTCAATCAGGATTTAATGAAGGATGAGATTCCAGAATAACATGAGCAATGAATAAAAAACAGGGTAACACAAGGTATGGCGGCTGGGTACAACATGTGGTTCCAAGTAGGTCTCATGGTGTACCGACAGAGTATCAATACAGAAAATCCTGTTATTTGGACCCAGGTTCGAATCCCGCCACTGCAGATGGTTGAAATTCAATTCAATAATTTTACAATATCCCTGGAATAAGAATCTAAAAATGAGAATTAAAGTAATTGCCGATTTTCAGAAAAATCCATCTGGATCACTCATATCCATTAATGAAGGAATCTTCCATCCTCACCTGGTCTGGCTGGCATGCAACTCCAGACCCAAAGCAATGTCATTGACTCCCAATCGCCCCCTGAAATGGTCTAGTGAGTCCTTTTGTTGTACCAATCGTTACAAAGTTTCAAAGAAATGAAACTGGCTGGACCACCTGGCATCAAGCTGCACTGGAAAAGTCAACATTAGAAACATCACTGTAGAACCTCCAAAGTTTTCCTTACTATTATCTAAGGGGTCGTGCCAACATTGGACAATTGCCTTACAGACTAGTCAAGCAACAGCCCAGCATAGTCATACTCATGGAATCATACCTTACAAAAATAACCCAGCCATCCCCATCACCATCCCTGGATATGTCCTGCCCCAAATGCAGGACCAATCCACCAGTGGGGGCAGCTCAGTGAGATAGAGTCAGTAGGTAATTGCTCTGGGAAGCCCCAAAATTGACTCCAGACCTAATGAAGTCCCATTGCTTCAGATTAAACATGGACAAAGAATTCACTTACTGTTTACCACGTAACGTCGTTCCTCATCTGAATCAGTAATCCTCTATGTTAAACAACACTTGGAGAAGCACTGATTGTGGAAAGGGCACGAAGTGTATTCTGGCTGGGAGATTTCAAAGTCGACCACCAAGAATGGTTTGGCAGCAGTACGACTGATCATACTGGTCAGGTCCTAAAGGACATAGCTACTAGATTGGGTCTGCAGCAGGTGTTGAGGGAAAGAACAAGAGGGGGAAAAAAATCATACATTACCTCATCCTCACAAATCTACCAACTGCAGATGCATCTGTCCATGGCAGTATCAGTAAAAGTCTCACGGTCACATTCAGAATGAACTCTATTGTGTTGTGTGGCACTATCACCATGCTAAATGGCAGACTTCGAAGAGATCCAACAACTCAAAACTTGAGCGTCCATTAGACACTGTGGACCATCCATAGCAGCAGAACTGTACTCAATTACAAACTGTAATGACACGGCCCATCATATCCTCCACTCAACCATTACCATCAATCCAGAGGATTAACCCTGGTTCAATGGAGAATGCAGGAGGGCATGCCAGGTGCAGAACCAGGAATATACAAAGATAAAATGTTAATCTGGTGAAGCTTCCAAACAGAAATACTTGCGTGCCAGATAGCATAAACAGCAATGGACAGACAGAGCTTAGAGATCACAGAACCAATGTATCAGATTTAAGCTCTGCAGTTCTCCTAATTCGATCATGGATGGTGGTGAACGATCAAACAACTCACCGGAGTAGGAGTCTCCACAAATATCCCCATCCTCAGTGATGTAAGAGCCCAGACATCAGTGCAAAATATAAGGCTGAAGCTTTCGCAGAAATCTTCAATCAGAAGTTTCAAGTGAATGGACCATTTCGGCCTGCTCCCATGGTCCCCATCATTAGAGATAGCAGTCTTCAGCAAATTCAATTGACTGATGTCAAGAAACGTTTGAAGGTACTGGATACTGCAAAGGCTATAACCCGATAACATGCCAGCAATACTCCTGAAGGTTTGTACTCCAGAACTTCTCGCTTCCCTCGACAAGCTGTTCCAGTGCAGTTACAAATCGACAATGGGAAAAAAAAACTGTGCAAGTATGTTCTGTAAATAAAACGCAGGACAAATTCACCCTGCTAAATACCGCCTCATCAGTGTACTCTCCATCATGAGTAAAGTGGTGGAAGTTGTCATCAATAGTGTTATCAAGCAGCACCTGCTCAGCAATAACCTGCTCAGTGACGCCCCTTTTGGTTTTGCAAGAGACACTCAGCTCCTGACCTAATCACAGCCTTTGTTCAATCATAGAAAAAGGAACTGAAATCCAGCCCGTGACATCAAGTCTGCATTCTTTCAAATGTGGCATCAAGAACCCAGCAAAAGGGCATCATGGGCCAACACTTCATTGTTGGAGTCATACCTGACAGATAGGAAAACTGTCATTGTTGTTGGAGGTCAGTCACCTCAGTTCCAGAACATCTCTGCAGTAGTCCCTCAGGATAATGTGGATGTAGGTTTGCTCCATGAACTGGAATGTTCATCACCATACTACGTAACATCTTCAGTGGCCCTCAGAATGAATCCTAGGTCCAAACATCTTCAGTGGCTTCATCAATTACCTTCTCTCCATCATAAGGTCAGAATGTGGATATTCGATGATAACTGCACAATGTTCAGCACCATTCGCAAATGCTCAGATACTGAAGCAGTCCATGCCTAAAGGCAACAAGATCTGGACAATCTACAGACTTGGGCTGACAAGTGGTAAGTAACATTCGCATCACACAAATGCCAGACAATGACCATCACCAGTAAGAAACAATATAAACACTTGGCATTCAGCAACATATTTGTCACTAAATTCCCCACCCCACCCCCTATCAATACACGTGGGGTTACCATTGACCAGAAATTCAACTGGACTCGCCACACAAATATAGGAGCTGATCAGGGGATAGGAATACTCCATGTGTAACTCACCTCCTGTCTTCCAAAGCATGTCACCCATCTAAAAGGCACAAGTCAGGACTGAGATGGAATACTCCCCAGTTGCCTGAATGAGTGCAGCCACAACGACAGTAAAGAAGCTTGACACCATCCAGGACAAAGCAGCCCATTTGATTGGCACCACATCCACAAGCATTCACTCCCTTCACCTCCAACGCTCAGTGCAGCAGTGTGTGTACTATCTACAAGATGCACTGCAGAAATTATCCAAAGATCCTCAGACAGCATCCTACCAATCCTACGAGCACTTCCATCTAGAATAATAAGGGCAGCAGGCTTTTGCGAACACCACCACTTCAAATTCCTCTCCAAACGAGTCCCACATCCTGATTTCGAAATATGTTACCATTCTTTCACTGTTGCTTGGTCAAAAACCTGGAATTCCCTCCCTCAAAGCATTGTGGGTCAACGCACAGCAGGTGGACTACAGCTGTACAAGAAGGCAGCTCAGCGCCACCTTCGCAAGGGGGCAACTAGGGACGGATAAGAAATGATGGGCCCTTCCAGCGATTCCGTATCCAAAACAAAAGTTTAAGAAGTTCCAAGTTGAGCACCTGGATGGGTCAGGTTATCTGATTTGAACATGAACAGGAAAGCCATGTTTCAGATGGTGAACATTTTAGACCTTTCTGTTATTAGAAAAGTGTTCAGTGTTCCATGATGTATTGTTGCTGAGCGCTGTGATAAATTGCACCTGTTTGGTTAAATTCAACAATGTTAGCATAGCAGGATCGATCCTTCAAAAATACCAGACTGAAAATGACAAACATCGTAGAGACAATGTATTCCCGCCAGATGAGACTCACAGATAGCAGCTTATATTCAACATATTACTGTGCTACTGTCTGACACTGAATCCTGCTCCATATTACAGGGGTTACCATTGATCAGAAGGTGAAGTCAAATCAACGTACAGATACAAGGGTTACAAGAGCAGGTCTGAGACTTACAATTCTGCACTGAATAATAGATTGTATGACCATACGGGCATGAGATATAACAATAAATTTAGGCCATTCAGCGTATCTCTTCACTTTGAAACTATGCCATTTTGTCATAGTCTCTAAGACTAGTGGAAATATCTTCTATACTCTAACTGTATCAATCGTGCAGTAATCGGTCAGTTTCAATCAGATGCACCCCCCACTTCTTCTAAATTCCATTGAGTGCAAACATAGAGCTCTCAACTGCCGCTCGTATGACAAGCCATCATTCCTAGGATAGATCATGTCCAACACCCGTAGATCCTTAACCAAAACAGCTCACAATAATCCAAATGCTTTCTCACCATAGCCCATTATATTCTCAGCAGTACGTCTCCGTTTTTGTATTGTCATTCTCTTGAAATGAATGTTAGCATTGCATTTGCTTTCCTAACTGCCAACTGCACCTGCACATCAACCATAAGAAGGACGAGTAGTCCAAACTCCTTTTGTGTTTCACATTGCATGAACATAGTGTCTGCCTGCATTCCGCCTACTGAGGTGCATAATCTCGCATGTTCCAATATTGTGTTCCATCAGCCATGTGTTTTTTCCAGTGTCCTAAACTGTCCAAGTCTTTCGGCAGCCTCTCCACTTCCTCAATATCACCTGCCCATCCAATCATCATTGTATCATCTGCAAACCTAATAAAACTGCCGTCAGGTCAGATGGTTTGAATAAATGGCACTTCCTGACCACCCGAGGACTGTCCAACATTAAAAAGGCAAAACGCACAAGATGCTTGACTCCATTCAGGTTTAAGTAGTGACTTGATTCGAAGTACAAGTGCAAAGCCTTCACTCCTTGCACCACTGGCACCTTGCACACCATTTTATTATGAACTTACCCCATTATGGTGACACAGAACTTGATGGCGCACGATCCCGGTCTATTAATGTCAATCTGTCTCAATGCTGACTGTGTGGTGCTCACACCGACCAATGTCATTGTGTGTTGAAGACAACAGAGGGAGGTGTGGGGAGGGATGTGGATCATAAATGACTGTGTGACTGTTACTGAGGGCTGAGGGCGAAAGCCCCAGATGTACCTGAGTCTGTTGTCACCGCTGCAGGCATGGTAAGTCTTTCAGTGAGCCAAAGCAAAGAAAGTGATGGGCATGGAGAGCTTTCCAGGCTGGACACTCAGATCCTATTTGTACCAACTAGCAGAGGTATTCATATACAACTTCAGCCTCCCCCTCCTGATTCAAGAAGACCATTCATCATCCTCGTAAGTGAGAAAGCACATGGAGCGTGCCCTTATTGACTACCAGGAGAAAGTGAGGACTGCAGATGCTGGAGATCAGAGCTGAAAATGTGTTGCTGGAAAAGCGCAGCAGGTCAGGCAGTGTCCAAGGAGCAGGAGAATCGATGTTTCGGGCATGAGCCCTTCTTCAGCAATCCTGAAGAATGGCTCATGCCCGAAACGCCCGTTTTCCTGCTCCTTGGATGCTGCCTGACCTGCTGCGCTTTTCCAGCAACAGACTTTCAGCTCTCATAGACTACCACCCAGTGGCTCTGACCTCAATAATCATGAAGTGCTGTGAGAGGCTGGTTATGGCCGATACCAACTCCAGTCTCCCAGCCTGCCCTGCTGCCCTATAATATTGGCTGACTGATATAACAGGTTCACAACAGATGCTATATCCGAGCCCTACACGCATCTCTGGAGACATCTGGACAACAAGGACACCTACACCAGATTCCTGCTCATTGATTAAAGCTCCACCATCAAAATCATTATCCCTTTCAGACTAATCACAAAACTCAGCGACCTTGGTCTCGGTTCAACGCTCTGCAACGGGATCCTCAGGTTTCTGACACACAGACCGCAATCGTGAAGATCGGTAAAACCACCTTCTCCACAATGACACTCAACACTCAAGCTGCTGAAGGATGTATTCTCAACACCTTACTGTACTCCCTGTACATCCACAGATGTGCCCTCAGCCCTCCACTGTCCTTCCTGTACACCCACGGCTGTGCCCTCAGCCCCTATTGTACGCTCTGTACACTCACGATTGTTTCCACAGCCCCCAACTGTTTGCCCTCCTCCCACGGCGGTGTCCTCAGCCCCCTCACTGTCCTCCATGTACACCCACGGCGATGTTCTCAGCCCCCACTATACTCCATGTACACCCACGGCGACGTTCTCATCCCACTACTATACTCCATGTACACCCACGGCTGTGTCCTCAGCCCCCTACCTACTCTGGCTGAGTTTCCAAATTCCAAACAACATCAGCTACAAGTTCGCTGATGACATCACTATAGCAGTACAGATATGAAACAAAAACGTGTCAGAATGTAGAAAGGCGATAGAGTTTGGTGGCACTGTGTATTGATAATGACAGCTCTCTCTAATCCGGCAAACGTAAAGGACTGATCATTGACTTTAGAAGAAAGGAAGGGAACACACCCCATCTACATCGACCATTTGAGGGAGTGCAGTGCATCAGGTCCCTCGGAGTAATGATAACTGACAAGCTGTCCTGAACTTCTCACATAGGTCCAACGGTCGGGAAGGTTCAACAGTGCCTCTCCTTCCTCGGGTGGTTCAGGAAATTCAGCATGTGCTACATCTACAAATGCACCATTGAGAGCGTACTGTCCCAGTGCGTAGCAGCCTGGTACGGCAACTGCTCTACTCAGGACAATGAGAAACTACAGAAGGTTGGGTGCACAGCTCTGACCACACGGACTCTAACATCCCAACCAATGATTCCATTTATATGGCTTGTTGCCGCAGGAAGGCTGCCAACATCTCCCCAGATTACTGAGGGAAGGAAGAGAGGAAATAGCCGGGCATGAACACATATCTTTGTAGCATCCTTGAACAGGGCTAAGGTCCTGGAATACTGGACAATTGTTAATTCCCTTGTTTAAGAAAGGTAGTAGGGATAATCCAGTCTATTATAGACCAGTGAGACTGATGTCATGGATAGGGATCCTGCTAAAGAAGACACTTAGGGTTAGGATCTATTCTCATTTGAATGAAAATAGTCTGATCAGTGATAGGCAACATGTTAGCAAAGAAGGTCATGTCTTACTAACTCAATAGAATTTTTTGAGGAGGTGACAAAGTAGATTGATGGGGGAGAGACTGTAGATGTCATGTGCATGGATTTCAGGAAGGCGTTTGGTATATTTCACCATGGTTGGGTTATGGCAAAATGAAGTCACATGGTGCGTTAGCTACGTGGAGAAAGAACAGGCTGGGCAACAGAAGGCAGAGAATAGTAGGGGAAGGGAGTTTCTCAAAATGGAGAACTGTGACCAGTGGTTCCATTAAAGATGTCTCTGGAAAGATACATGAATGGGCAGGGAACAAAGGGATACACTATCCTTAGAAAATAGGCGACAGGTTTAGATGGAGTATTTGGATCGGCGCAGGCATGGAACACCGAATGGCCTGGAATGTTCTTTGTTCTAACATTATCAAAGAGCCATCAGACCCCAGTAATGGTCTCCTCCAACCGCTTCTATCAGGCTAAAATGTACAGAAGCTTGAAAACACAGAGAACCTGTTTCAGAAACAGCTTCTTCCTGACTGTTATTAGACTGATGATAATGTTGATCTTGTTCATGTTGATCTCGCCTCGCCGACACCTGTGCAGCATAACCTGCATGCCTCTCAGACATGTTTTACAGCCATTGTTCTCTATATCCTTGCTTACTATGATTTGCCTGTACATCTTGGTACAGGTCAAATTACATCCTCACCAGCCTCCCCTAGCTCCCTCCATTGCCCACTCCGAGCTCTCTCCGGTCCTCACCCCCAGCACCTCCCATTTTCCATCCCCAGCTCACTGTTACCCCATTCCCAGCTCCCTGTGTGCTTTGTATCTCACTATTTCTCTCACAGTCTGTTTCCCTGTGTTTTCCTTTTCTCTGTCTCCTGTTTCATTCCATGAACTTACTGTCTCCCCTTTTCCCTGTCCATGTGATTGTTTTTTTCTTGTTTTGTTTCCTTTCTCTGTTTTACAGACTGCCCTTCTGTTTCCCGCACTGTGTACTCTCTCTCCTTATATGTGTCTGTCTCTTTCTCCCTTGTTGTGATGGTGATGGCTTCTCTATTCTTTTGAAGCATGTAATGGCTCTTTGGTTGGATGTTGGCAATACAATAAACTCAATTGTGTTTTGGTATCTTGGACATAATTCAAATTTATTGGTTATATTTCAATTGTTGTCAAAACAGCAACCAGAACTTGGATATCCATTTAACGGCCAATTGGTATATCTAAATATTTTGGAACTGCCTTCTCTCAGTGCTCTGCGTACTGGCAACTTAAAGCATTCCATTCACGTGCATAATAGTGTGACGGTAACTGCTCTTCCCAGGGCCATAAGAAACTACAGACGGTTGTGAGCACAGCCCAGACTATCATGGAATACAACCTTCCGTCCATTTATACTTCTCATTGTCAGCGAAAGGCTGACAACATCAAATATCTCTCCAAAAACTGTAATGGTGTCCTACAACCTCTTCCACAAGGGAGGAGATACAGAGGCTTGAAAACTTGAAACATGCTCAGGAACACCTTCTCCCCTACCGTAATTTGATGGTAGATTCAACGTTTCAAATCATCAATATGCTTTAAACATGATCTTAGATATATATACAGGTTTTCCTCGCTATCTGAAGTAGAGTGTTCCTACAAATCCTTTCATAAGCTGATATGGTGTAAAGCGAAGCAGCATTTATTTAGGTGGGAAAAATCACCTTTCGTGGTAAAAAGTGAAGATCCTCTTCGGATTTCTTTTGATTAGCGAGAACAGGTCCTAATGGAGGTTTTTCGCAAAGTGAAGTGTCCAAAAGCGAATTTTTGAAAAGTGGGGAACGCCTGTACCGACATGGGGATGATATTCAGGAAAATGGGAAAAGGTAAAAAATATATGAGTCGATTCTCACATTTTATTTCCATCCCAGCTAATCATCATTCCTATTTTGGCTCTTTTCCTTCTATCTCTCTCTTTATCTATCGATTCAATTCACTCCTCCTCCCCTTCAAAGCAGACTTCCCTATCACCAGCATTCTTCACACTATTTTCCAGCTACTTTCAGTCCAGAAAAGATCCCCAGCACTTCCTGTTCTTTTATTTGCATTTTTTAAATGCAATTTCAGATCTCCAACATCTTTCTTTATTTGGTTTAACCTTCAAATTTGTTATTCCATGGGAAGTCGGCATCACTGCCAAGGGCAGCATTTGTTAATCATCACTAATTGCCCTGACTGTGAGACCATTCCACAAACTAATATAAAGTCAAGCACATTGATCTGTGTCTGAAGTTACACTTAACCAGACCGGGTAGTAACATTGGATTTCTTTACCGAAGGTCATCAGTAAAACAGGAAAATTTTTAGACAAAATGTGGGTTTCATCGTTGTTTTTCGTGAAATTCCCTTTTATTCCAATTCTTATCGTTTTTATTTAAGTTCTGCCATTAGCTGTGGTAGGACCTTAAACAAATCGCAAATGTCTTTTGTTTAATAAGCTTTGCTCCTGAATTACATCCAGCGACATTCCTATTCTGATACATTGTCCTAATCATGAAGTAACGTTCGAGGCAAGAACAATTTTGTGATTGAAATACTTGTAACTGGAAAAGTGGCCAGAAGAGAGCTTGAAACATAAAGTCTGAATTTTACCAACGTGCAGACAATGGTTTGTTCAGCCACAGCATTGATGCAGAGATGGATATTGGGATATTGTGAGCTGGTAGTGGACAGGGTTGGTGACAGTGAGAACATGAGACATAAATCAGTTCAGGGAAAATAGGAATCCCGAGGTTGTGCACAGTTTTGTTCTCAGATGTTTGTAAGGGAGTGATCTGCAATTCATGGGTAATGAATGGAGACTGTAATTGAAACTGAAGACAACAATTTCTTTCTTTGACAAATATAGCTCGCAGAAATTGAAATGAAGTTCACAATTGTTTATGGGATTAATGAATGGACAGAGGTAGACAACACCAGCAATAGTGAGAATAGGTTAGTAACACACCCACCACCCCGCCCAAAATGATATTCAGCACCGCTAATATCCGATATGGTAGAAATTCCCAATGAGGGAAATGTTGAAAAAGACCCAAGGAAAGCCTCCTCTCCATTGGTGTAATTATCCAGTCCATTATTCTCAGATTCAGATCTGTCCTCTCCACGTCTGTGCAGCTGCTGATCTCTGTTACTGTTGGAGCTGATGTATCTGCTGCTACATTGGGATAGCGCACTGAGTGAAGCCCATCACCAATAGGAGAGGAAAACCCTCCAGTGACACAGTTACAAATGCATGGACACTGACATCAATCACAGTCACTGAGCAAACAGTTCGAGCTTTCAATACAGCACTTTCAGTTCACAATATAACTCAACTGGCCTGGATGCTGACATCGCTGGTTATTGGTCACATCTCCCATTAACAATTCCTCTAGTGAAGTCAGTTCTGAGGGAGAATGATGGATGTTTTCTTATCGCAGGCTACATGACTCTGCTCTGTTGTACGTTTGCAATGCTGTAACCATCTTTCCGCGAATCTCTGCCCCTCCAAAAAACGAAAAACAATCAGGATGTTGTTACAGTGCTGATCTCTCCTCCACGGGAACAAACGCCAGCCAACAGACTGTCACTGGGCACAGTCTCCCTGAACATAGACAGGAAGTGTGAACTTCTCTGAATGTTCCTCTCCCTGCTGTAATACGGAAACGTTGGAACTTCCATCCAGAATATGGTTCCGTAACATATTTATACAAATTGACAAACAGCTTAATACAGTTTTATTTGCTGTGAAGCAATAATTTTCAAGCTTTTCCCCTCAGTCCAAAACCAGAAGTGATAAGTACAATGAACTTATTCATTAAGATTTATGAATTAATGAGTCAGGTTCGAGTGAACATGATATTGGCTGGGAGATAGGGCCGAATGCGGTCAGTGGCTGCGGAGACTGCATGGGGAGTACAATGACATTCCCCAGTCATCATCACTCTTTCTGACAGATAGAATCAAATATAATGCACAAGGAACAAGTCAACGTTTGGGAGATACAATACTGAAAGACAATGTGAGCTGAACAGAAAAATTTAATTGTGATAAAGTGAAAGAAATTTTATATGCACACAATTTAATCATTTGGAATACAGATTGAGTAGGGTCACAGCACCTGAAACATTAACTTTGATTTCTCTGCACAGATTCTACCAGACCTGCTGAGCTTTCCCTCCAACGTCTGTTTTTGTTTGAGCTTGATCATATCTGGCAGGAAACTTACAATAAAAACAGATACTAATAACAAAATGTAAATTGTTATGGGGACAATACAGGAGAATGATATTAGAGATATTGCTCATTCCAAGCTGGAAGAGACAATAAGCTGAGTTTTCATCACCTCTGCTGTGATAATTCTATGTTACATATTGAAAGCTTTTGGAGAGTGGGGAGATAAGCTTGTTCAAAGGAGGACACAGAGTGCTCCATCATCAATAATCTATATCTATTATTTCATGAAGTTCAGCTGCCTCCAAAATGTATTTTTTTAAAAAATACATTTCCTGAGATTTACAGGATGTTCAGAATTTTTTAAACTTTGTATTTTAAAGAAAAATTTAGGTGTCACAGAAAAACCAACTGTAATAGGAACAAGAAAGGACCACGTTGTCCAAATATTCCAAGTTCAACATGTAGACCCGTCAAGAAGCATGAAATATAGAGGTAATGGAAACATGAATTGCAAACAGAAAATGCTGGATAAACGAAAAAGATGAGGAAGTGTCTGCAGAAAGCAACAGAAATAACGTATGTAATATGATGTGTCACTGTTCTGAAAATTCATATTAGAATCAAAGCTTAATTTTTTGCATCTCTGCTCTGATTTTGCCAGATCTACTGAGTTTCGCTCAAGCTCTTTTGATTTCTTTTTCCTTTCTGAACTGTGACAAAGTGTCTGATTTGAATGATAACAGCAAAGCCACTACCTCAGTTGAATCTCGAGTAATTTGTTATGCATATAAAATGAGAATTTGCAACGTTCCTATGTTTGACAGGGCTCTAAATATTGATGACATATCGCACTGTGAGATCTTGTCATGAAAATGTTGAAACAAAAACAGAAGTTGCTGCAAAAGCTCAGCAAGTTTGGCAGCAGCTGTGCAGAGTAATCACAGGTAACGTTTCCGGTCCGGTGACCCTTCCTCAGAACTGATGATAGCGCTGAAAATGTTGGTTTATATACAGAAGAGGCTGGATACCTGGTAATGGAGACTGTTAGTAACTAACAATAGAGGGTGAGTATTAGAAGGGTGTATGGGTATGAGGCAAGGCTATTGGAGAGTTCAGACACTAAAATTATTGAACTTGATTTTGAGTCTGCAGGACTGCAGGGACCGCACGTAAAAATGAAAAGTTTGTCTTCCAGTTTCCGCTGAACTTTCCTGGAACATTGCAGCAAGCCTGACACAGAGTTATTGGCCAGGGAACAGGATGGGGTTTTAAACAGGCACACAGCTGGAAGCTCAGGGTCTTTTGCAGAGGTACAACAAGGATGTTCTGCGAAGTGGCCATCAAATCTACCCTTCATTTCAACAATGTAGATGCGACCACATTGTGAGCAGCAAATATAGTAGACGAGATTGTGGGAAGTGTCGATAAGGTGCTGCTTCACCTGGAAGGTATGGTTGCACCTTTGGATACTGAGGAAAGGGGGAGTTAAATGGGCAAGTGTTACACCTCGGGCAGGCGAAAGTGAAGTGGAACTTGGGTGGGAGTGAATAAAGAGCAGACCAATGTGTCTTGGAGGGAATGATCCCTCCAGAAGGTGTACAAGGGAGGAGAGGTGAATATGTGCAGGTGGGGGCATCTCGCTGGAGGGTGGGTAGACGAGGAAATGTTGGATGATGATTCTCTACATGTGAATGCTGGTGGGATGGTAGGTAAGGACAAGGGAAACTCTGTTGTGAGATGGAAGTGGAAGGGACGAGGTGAGAAGTGCAGGAGAAGGGTCAGACCCGGTTGAGTATCCTGTTGACAACAGTGCTGCGGAATTTTGGCTTGAGGAATGAGATGGACATTTCAGAGACTTCGTTGTTGAATTTGTCATCATCAGAAGCAATGCAATGGAGATGGATGAACTGGGAGAATGGAATGGAGTCTTTTCAGGAAACAGGGTGTGAGGATGTATACTCCAGGTAGCTGTGAGACTGGTCTATCCTCAAAAGTGGATGCAGAGATGTCGAGGAAAGGAAGGAGGAGTCAGAGATAGGCCAGGTGAAAGTGAGAGAGGGGTGCAAATTCAAAGCGAAATCAATGAACTTTTCCAATACTGGACAAGAGATAGAAGCAGCAGCGATAATAACATATATGTATCGGTTATGGGAAAGAAAAAAAAACTGGTCCACAAATTCGTGTTCTAAATTGGGCAAGGTGAACATTCATGGAATTAGAAATGAGCTTTCACGAGGTGATTGGAGTAGTCTGCTTGCAGGTGAAGGGACCTCCGACAAGCCTTTAAAACTGTGATAGCTGGAGTTTAAGGTTTATATGTTCCTGAAACGGTGAAAGGAAAGTTGACAGGAATAGAGAACCCTGAATGACAAGAGATATTGAGACTTTGACCTGGAAAAAAAGGAGGAGGCGTGGCTCAGGACCAGGCAACTGGGATCAAGGGAATCCCTAGAGGTGTACAAGGGATGCAGGAGTTTAATAAAATTGAATTCAGGAAGGCAAAAAGGGGCGATGAGACAGCGTTGGTTGAGAAGATCAAGATGAAGCCAAAGAAGTTCTTTAAGTATATTAGAGGAAAAACATTAACTAGAGAGAGAATAGGATCCCTCAAAGACCAAAGTGTATTTGTATGTGTGGAACCATCAGAGATGAGCGAAGTCCTCAACAAATATTTCTCCTCTGTGTTGACCGTGGATAAAGACATAAATACTTGTGAATTTTGGGAAGTTAGTGGTGATATCTTAGGGACAATCCATATCACAATAGAGGAGGTATTGGATGTACTAGAACGTATGATGTTGGATACATCTCACGTTCCTTACCAGATATATCCGAGAACACTGCAAGGGGCAAGATAAGAATTTGTGGGGATATAGCTGATAATTTTGATTATTATTAACCACAAGTGAGATTCCGGAAGACTGGAGGATAGCAATTGTTGTGCCCGTGTTCAAAAAGGACTGAAAAACAAACTCCTGTAAACTATAGACCAGGAAGCTTAACATCTGTGGTAGGTAAGTTATGTGAGATAATGCTTAGGGGCAAAATGGGCGGCACGGTGGCACAGTGGTTAGCCTGAGACCCGGGTTTACTTCCCGCCTCAGGCGACTGTCTGTGTGGAGTTTGCACATTCTCCCCGTGTCTGCGTGGGATTCCTCTGGGTGCTCTGGTTTCCTTCCACAGTCCAAAAATGTGCAGGTTCGACGTATTGACCATGCTCAATTGCCCATAGTATTAGGTGAAGGGGTAAAAGTAAGGGAATGGGTCTGGGTGGGTGGTGCTTTGGCAGGTCAGTGTAGACTTGTTGGGCTGAAGAGCCTGTTTCCACACTGTAAGTAATCTAATCTAATCTAAAATGTATATGCATTTGGAAAACAGGGTTTGAGGAGAAATAGTAAGCATGGCTTTCTGAATGGAAGTTCACGCCTGATGAATTGGTTAAAGTTCTTTGCTGACGTGACCAGAAAGGTTGACTAGGGTGAGCCGGTAGACGTTGAAACGTGTTGTGCTGGAAAAGCATAGCAGGTCAAGCAGCATTGGAGGGGAAGGAGAATCGACGTTTCGGGCATAATGCCATCATAAGGAATGTACAAAACGTCGATACTCCTGCTTCTCGGATGCTGCCTGACCTGCTGGGTTTTCCAGTGTCACATCTTTCGACTCTGATCTTCAGCATCTGCCGTGCTCACTTTCTCCTCTGGCAGGATATTTAGCGATATGGATTCCAGTTACACCAGAACGGGATGAGGCCTTTCAGCCCCTCGATCATGATATACAGTTTCAGGAGGAGGTAAATCATCCCCTCCAGTCGATAAAGCTAGACCCAGTTTAGATCATGCTGCAACAGTATCAGTCTATCCAGTGACATAGGAAATGGAAGAGGCCACAAAGTGATTGGACTATGGAGAAGACTGGAATAAAACGAGGCTATTTAGCTACTCAAGCCTGCCCTTCCCTTCAGTAAGGTCAGGGCTGATCTGTTCTCAGCCGCAATTTCTCTTTCATGCCTAAATCGTTGTAGCCCACAATGCTCAAAATCCATTAACATCACTCGTGCCCCAAAAATATTTCAGTGATTTACTGTCTGGGCTAGAGAGGCCCCAACGTCGCTACCTTCTGAGGGAAGGAAACACTCCCCATACATGTCCTTTGGTCTATTGACATGAACAAAAGATATAAGCACAGCGTCAGAGTGAATGGCCCTGACATTATAGCAGGATTTCACTGAGCAAGGTGTCACGGAGATTGAACAAGCTTGAACCTAATGGGAATGAGGTGTAAACTCCACCTAAGACATTAGTTTTTTTTTAAGAAAGGAAATCTTCCATCTTCACTTGATCGGGCTTACATTTAACTTTAACAATGTGTTTGACCCCACCTGTCCTTTGAAATGGCCAGGCAAGCCGCTAAGTTATATCGCTCAGTCAAAAGCCTAAAAAAAATGAAACCGGACGGACCTCGGCACTGACGACTTCCAGCCCAAGGACTGCATTGGTCAGGAGGACAGCTCATCAACACTTTCTCAAAGACAATGAAGAAAGGGAATTAAATACCTGCCTAGCATCCATTAATGTGTAAAAGAAGGTGATCACATAACTCACTTTAAACTGCGACTTTGATGTATACCCTAAATGGGCAGGATTTTCAGTATATGGGAACAGGAGAAAAATAAATAAGGTTAATCTCGTTTATATTTCCATCCCAGCTGATCATCAACAATCCCTTTGTTTGCTTCATTTTTTTTCTATCTCTCCCTTTCTGTATCTATTCAACTCATTTCTTCTCCCCTTCATAAGAGACACCCTGTCACCAACATCAATCACACTATTTCCCAGCTGTATTCAGTTCTGATGCCTAGTCAGTGAACTCGAAGTGCCAATTCCGTTTTTTTTCTCGACCAGAGGCGACCAAATCTGCTCAGTTTTCCTGCCACTTTCACGCGTTTTTCTTTCCGAACTGTAGCATCATTCTTTGTTTTATTTAACCTTTACTGTTGTTATTGCATAGAATCTCTGTATTAATGACACGGGCAGCATTAGTTGACTTCACTAAATACCTTTTACTGTGAGTTCATTCCTTAAGTAAGAAAAGATCCACTTACATTGCTGTGGACCTGATGGCAGTCTAAAGCCAGACCAGGTAATAATGCTAGATATCTTTACCAAGGGCATCAGTGAAAGAGATAAACACATTGTCAAAGTGCTGGTGGTGCAATGGTTGACATTAGTGAATTTCACTTTTATTTCCAATTATTGTCATTTGGATTTAAGTTCTGATGTCATTTGTGGGAGGATGCGAAACGGTGTCTTTAATAACATTCACCTCTGAATCACCTGCCCAACTACATTACTACACAGTGTCCCTATCAGGAATTTACTTCAGAGACGCGAACAAGGCTGTGATGCAAATACTTGCAACTGAAAGAGTGCTTAGAAGAGAGCTGGAACCATGAAATCTGAATTTAGCAAGGCAAAGAAAATGGTTTATTTAGCAATAGCACTAACGCCAAGATGGGAACAGGGGATATTATGGAGCGGGTAGTGGATAGATTTGGTGATCGAGAGAATACCAAGATATAAAACATTTCAGGTCAAAATGGGAAATCGTGATTGTCCACAATCTTGTTCTCAGATGTTTGTGAGGGCAGAAGTGCACGTGGGGTGGGATGTGGGGAGTGGGTGAAGTTCTGAAACTTGTGATAATGAATAAACTTTGCAACTGAAACTGAAGACTATAGTTTCCATGTTTGCAAACTATAGAGAACAGGAATAACAATGAAGTTCAACATAGTTTATGGGATTAATAATTGGATAGAGATAAGGATACTGAACAGGAATGCCAACAATAGCGAGGATGGGATAGTACCCGCCCAAATAATAAGCAGTACACCATATGTCCGATCATGGTAATGTTGACCAAAACGTGGAGAGAAAATAAAGATCCCAGAATAACCTCCTGTCCATTATTGGGACATTCTAATTTACTGTTCTCAGATTCTGATTCATTATTGGGATATTCGAGTCTAACGTTCTCAGATTCTGATCGCTCCTCTCCCTATCTCTGTAGCTGCTAATCGTGTTAGTTTCGGATGTGATGCATTTGTTTCTACAATGGGGCAAAACATTGAAAGAATAATCTTACTAACAGGAGAAGGAAATCCTGCAGTGAAACAATTAGAATCCATGGAAACTGACAACAATTACAGTCCCTGAACAAACAGTTCTAGTTAACTCATTTCAGTACGGTACGTTCAGTTCTCAAGAAGAACTGGACTGGATTGAGTGTTGGCATCGCTAGCGATTGGTCACATCTCCCATCACCAATTGCTGCAGTGAAGTTAGTTGTGAGGAAGAATGACGGATGTTTCTTATCGCAGGTTAGATGATTGTGCTGCGTCTCCATTTGCAATGCTGAAACTACCTGAATCCCCCACCCAACAAAACACAATCAAGACGTTATTATTTTCCTGACCTCTCCTCCACTAGAACAGGAACAACCACTACATTTACCATGGGAATATTTGCCCTGACAATACACAGGAAGTGTGGATCTGTCTGGGCATTCCTCTTGTTGCTGTAATAAGGCAACGTTGTATCTTCAACACACAATGCACTTCAGCAAACTCACAAACACCATAAAACACTTTATTGGCTTCAAAGCAGTAAGGCTTACATTTATTGAATTCAGTTCCAAGCCAAATGTGTCATGTTGTCACAAACCTTTTAGAAGCTTATGTTGTCCTTGATTTTTTTTTCAGGGAGGGTCTAAACGACCCAAGATTCCAACATGCCTGAATTTTGAATGGTTCATTGAAGTCCTTATGTTTACGCTTAACAGATAATGCCTCAGGCAGATGGGTTTTTTTTAACTCTTTGTGCTAAGGGGTTTGTTTATTGGGATTGTTGCAAGTAGTTTGGAAGAGCATCACTAAGTCAGGATTGCCAGTCAGGTCTGGATAGGTTACGTTATTGGAATATTCTATTTTCGATTTATTGTCTTTCATTCTGTAATTTTCTCAATAAGTTCTGTTTGTTCAAAACTCGGTCAGCTAATTCATTCATCGAGTATGCACTTTACGCGTATCTTCAAATACCACAGTTACGGTCTGGGGTACCTGCTTTAAAATGTTTTGACAGGGTCTAGCCTGGTCCATAATAATGCTGTGCATTAAAAATCGAGGATTAATGAGTCAGGGATAGAACGAATATGATATTGGCTGGGAGACAGAAAGGACTGGAGCCAATAGCTGAGCAGACATGAGGGGAGTACTGTATCATCTCCCAGTCACGATTATTCAACCTCCACTCTTTCTCACAAATGGAATGAACTGCAATGCTGAGAGAACAGATGACATTTGGGAGATGGAATTCTGAATGACAATGTGAATAGAAGAGGCAATTTTAAATGTGATGGATGGAGATACATTTTACAGATAGACTGTTTAATCACAGAATATACAGGCTGTTAAGATTTTTTATATCTGAACAGGATAATCAGAATTACAAACAGACACATAACAAAATGAGTGGAGTTGCAGGGAGTTTTACAGCTGAATAAGAATGGGTATGCTGAGTGACCACCATCTTTGCTGTAATTATTCTGAGAAATGTATTAAAAGCTTTCGGACACCGAGAGGACAAGCTTATTAATAAAGGACATAGATAATGTCATCATCAATAATCTATTCTTGCTGTATCTTAAAGGGTAGCTATATCTAAAATGTCTTCAAATCAAAGTAAATGTGTTGAGATTCGCACATTTTAGTGGATATTGGCAAACAGTTATTTTTGGATCTTAAAGAGGAAACAGAGTCTAGTTTATTATGGATGTCACCGGCACAAGTCACGGGAACAGGAATGGAGAAAATTGTCAACTATAACATCCAGACCCATCCAGAAAAGCAACATATTATAGATAATGGAAATCAGAAATACAAACACAAAATGGTGGAGAAGTGCAACAGTTCAGGCAGGATCCGGAGAGAGAAACAATGTTAACACATTGAGGCTGATATGAACCTGTTCTGAACAAGTCATATTGGACTCAAAATAGTTAATTTTGTTTCTCTCTTTTCCAATGCTGCAAGAACTGCTGAGTGTATCTCCAACATATTCAATTGGCATAATAACAGGCCTCAGAGAGTAATGGTGGGTGGTTGCTTTTCAGACTGAGGCATGTGACCAGCATTGTTCCACAGATTCAGAATTCCACAAATTCTGTATTTTCATTGATCAGTCATTTATGTAAATGATTTGGGTGAGAAACTAAAAGGCATGGTTAGAAAGTTTGCGGATGACACAAAATTGTTGGCACAGTAGACAGTGAAGAGTGCTTTCTAAGTTTACAAAAGGATCTTGATCAAATGGGTCAATACTGACAATGTTTTGCTCTAGAAGCGCAGCAGGTCAGGAAGCATCCAAGAAACAGGAGATTCGACGTTTCGGGCATAAGCCCTTCTTCAGGAATGAGGACTTTCCTCATTCCTGAAGTTGGGCTTATGCCCGAAACGTCGATTCTCCTGATCCTTGGATGCTGCCTGACCTGCTGCGCTTTTCTAGCAACACATTTTCAGTTCTGATCTCCAGCATCTGCAGTCCTCACTTTCTCCTCAAATGGGTCAATAGTCTGAAAATAGCAGAGAGAGTTCAATCTGGATGATTGCGAGGTGAAGAAAATAGTATGTGTTTGCCGCTGTGTGATGCATTGGGAAGGAAATGATTTTATTCCCCATCTGCTGTGATACAACACAAAGATGTCCTCCTTAATCTTTAAGAGGCCTTTCCCACTCTCTGGTTACCCTCTTGCACTTAATGTATTTGTACAATATCTTTAGATTATCCTTAACCTTATCTGTCCATGCTATCTCATGTTTCCTTTTTGCTTTCCTGATTTCTCTCTCAGTAATGTCCAACACGCTTTATGTTGTTTAAGAGATTCGATTTATTAAAGTTGTCTATATCTAAATTAAGATTCTCTTTTATTCTTGAGTAGACCCTCAATAACTTTAGTCATCCGTTGTTCCTTAATCTTACCAGACTTACTCTTCACTCTAACAAGAACATAATGCCTGTCGGTTCTCATCATCATACTTTTGAATGCCTTCCAGTAGTCACACTTCTCTTCACCTGCTAACAATCTCCTTCAATCAAACTTGGAAGGTCCTTGTCTCATGCCATTAAAGTTTATGTTACTCCAATTAAAAAGATAATATTAATGGAAGGCTTATCGTTTTCCATAACCATTCTGATACAAATTGAGTTATGATTGCAACAGCCATCATATTCCCCCACTTTTACTTCAGTCACTTGCCCTGCTATTGCACAAAATAAGGTCTAGTTTTGTTCCTTCTCTAGTAGCAGCAACCACATATTGATAAAGAAAATTTTCTTGAACACATTTGACAAATTCTTCATCGTCCAAACCTTTAACACGAAGGTAGTAACAGTCAAGGTTTGGAAATTTAAAATCCCTCATTATTACAATCTTATTAAGTTTACATATAGCTGAGATATCCATACATATTTGTTCTTAGTATCTTCCTTACTATTGGGGAGCATACAGTACAATTCCATCAGCGTGTTCTTTTCTTTCTGCCTTTTATATATTTGCACCGGACGATTTGTCACAAACGAGCATGTAGCACAATCTCTTTGAAGTGTCATTTACTTTCTTATCTCTAATTTCTACCCAAATATTTTAACTGGATGAGTTATTAGAAATGCCTTCCCTAGTTAGAACAATACTTTATTCCTTAATCAAAATTGCCAGCCCTGCCCAACCATTGCTCCACTATCCGATATCTCCTTTTCTATCCTTTCTATAGCATCTGACACCTGGAAGACTGAATTACCACTCTTAGAACAAAGAAGATAGAACATAGAACAATATAGCACAGAACCGGCCATTCGGCCGTCTACATTGCGCCGACCTTTGAAGTATTTTCAGCTCGACCCCTACACTATCCCAAAATCACCCATGTGCTTTCGAAAGATGGTTTAAATCTCCTAATGTGGCTGAGTTGACTACATTAGCAGGTAGAGCATTCCAAGCTCTTGCCTCTCTCTGTGAAACGAACCTGCCTGTGACATCTGTCTTTATTCTATCACCCCTCAATTTGTAGCTACGCCCCCTCGTATTTGCTGACGTCAACATCTATGCCTGCGTCTAAATCATTTATAAAAATGAAAAAGAACAGTGGTCGCAAAACAGATCCTTGTGGGACACCACTAGTAATCGGACTCCAGCTCAATATGTTCCATCAACCACCATTCGCTGCCGTCTTTCAGAAAGCTAGTTTCAAATCTAAGCTACTAAATCATCCTTAAATCCATGCTTCTGCATTTTCTCCAACAGCCTACCATGTGGAACCTTATCAAAGGCTTTACTGAAGTCCATGTATACCCCGTCAACTGCTTTACTCTCATCTACATGCGTAGTCACCTTCTCATAAAACTCAATGGGATTTGGGAGACACGACCTGCCTTTGATGAAACCATATTGACTATCTGAAATCAAAGCATTGCTTGTTAGATGATTATAAATCTTATCACTAATAATCCCTTCCAAAAACTTTCCTACAACAGAAGTCGGGCTCACTGGTCTATAATTACTTGGGTCATCTCTACTGCTCTTCTTGAACAACAGCACAACATTTGCAACTTTCATTCCTCGGGTACTAAACCTGTAGACAATGACGACTCAAATATCAAAGCCAAAGGCACTGATATTTCCTCCCTAGCTTCCCAGAGAATCCTCGGATAAATCCCGTCTAGTCCAGGGGACTTCTCTCCTTTCACTCCTTCTAGAATTGATAACACCTGTTCGTAACTAACCTCAATTCTGTCTAGGCTAATATCTCGTACCTCATTCTTGCCCTCTACAATATTCACCTTTTCCTGAATGAAAACCCATGAGAAATGTTCTTTTAGCAACTCTCCGAACTCCAGAATGTCCACAATCAACTTTCCACTTCTGTCTTTGACGAGCCCGATTCGTACCCTAATCATCAGTTTATTCCTCACATACCTCTAGAAACTTTTACGGTTCTCCTTTGTTCTGTTTGCTGAAGAATGCTCGTGTTCTCTCTATTCTCTTCTTAACTCTCTCTTTAAATCCTTCCGAGCTGATCTATAAATCTCCATCGCCTCATCTGAACCACGTTGCCTCATCAACACATAAACTTCCTTCTTCTCCTTAACAAAAGATGCAATTTCTGTAGGGAACCGTGGCTCCCTTTCGTTATCACTTCTACCTTGTATGACAGGGACATACCCATCCAGGACACACAATAAATGATCCTGAAACTAGTCCCACATTTCCACTGTCTGCATCCCCTGCATTTTGCTTCCCCATTCTGTGCATCATAATTCTTGCCTAATCGGATAATAATTGCCCTTAATTCATCGATAGTTCTTGACCTGTCGCATGTACCTGGCCCTTTCATTTGCTAAACTGAACATAACTGAATTATGGTCACTCTCTCCAAGGTGTTCAGCTACAGCTAAGTCAAACGGTTGGCCTGGTTCAGATCCATTGTGGCCTCTCCTCTTGTTGGCCCTTCAACATACTGTGTCAGGAAACCCTCCTGTACACACTGGACAAAAACTGATCCATCCAACGTACTAGAGTTATAACATTTCTAGTCAATGTTAAGGAAGTTAAAGTCCCCCATAATGACCACCCTGTCCCTTTCACTCCTACCCAGAATATTTTTGCTAATTCTCTCTTCCCTGGAACTCTGCGGAGGCTGTAAAAATCTCCAGCAGTGTGACCTCTCTTCTCCTGTTTCTAACCTCAGCCCATACTACCTCAGTAGACAGGTCCTCAGCAAAAGTTCTCAGAGCCAGTGTTATACTCTCCTTGCCTAACAAGGCCCCACCTCCTCTCTTTTCCCACCTATAATAAATATGATGTCCCAATCCCATGTTCTGAAACATGTGCTAAGTAGATCAGCCTTCCCTGTAAAACTCATAGCATTCAAATAAATGTATTTTAGTTCTTCAGAATTACGATATACTCTGATTCTCTCATCTTAATTTTCTAACTGGCATGCTCTCATCATATTCAGAGATTTCTCCATCCATCCTACAATTTACACTGCTACTTAAAGTACCTCCACTTGCCTTGTCTGTCAATATAAAATCTGCCTTTATGGGGTGAGCAAAGTTCCCTGCTAAGATATCGGGGGCTTTCCCGTTTAGATGAGACCAATCGATTTGGAACAGACCTTTTCTATTCCAATCTCCAAAAATCTCAATCCGTCAACAACACAGCAGCTCTTCATGCCATTGATTTTTCTCCTTTAACCTTTATTTCCCTTCCCCATCTGAATTTGTCATTGGGAACAAACCAGAAATTACTATTTTAAAGTTTTATTTTTAATCTTCTACATCATCTCTTTAATTCACTCCGGACTGTATTAATCTTTTCCCTAAAAATATCTTTCATACCAACATATACAATAATTTATGACTTCTAAATCACACCTTTAACAATATGCTTAAGACTTTCAGAGACGTTCTTAATCATAGCACCAGGAAACCAATAAACCATCCTAAATTTTCGCTCACTGCCACAGAATCTGCTGTTTATGCTGCTGACAGGAGAGACCCATGTCGCAATAATTATACATAATCTTCTCAAATGCTGCCTAACATAAGAATTTTCCAACAGTCCAATAACCGATGGCTCCTCCATTTTCCTCAGAGAGACTACCTCCTTCAACAGTTCCAAAAGCTGGACATTTGTTTGATAGTGGAATAGCCACCAGAGATTTTTGAACTACTTTCTTACCTGATCTGACAGTCACCTATCTATCTGACTGATTTTGCTGGATAAAAAACTTCCAGCCATCTCATTCTCTAACTTATACATATGTCCTTAATAGTATTATTGCTATAAACAGAATTTATCATGACATTAAAATAGAAAATATATCCATGTACTTATCAAACATTTCCAAAACTAATAAAATCAACCATTTGGAAAATGGATTCAATAAATAGATTCCTCTTCAATAAATTTCTCGAAGAAAAAAGTCTACTCCAGAGCTGAACACATGTAGGACTCTCCAAAATAAAGGCACATCTTCCTATCTAAAAATAGTTTTTGAAACAAAAAAATACTTTTGTATTTAAAACAAAGAAGCCTTTTGAAACATATATAGACTTTTCTAATTTGTTTTTGCATCCCTCCCCCACATAAAAACTCATTAAAACAATTTTCGTTTGAAAAAAATGTTTTGCTTTTTTGGTTTGTTTTTGAATGTTAATAAAACAAAATGGAAAATAATCTTATATTCATAAACTATATGAACTTTATTAAATGCAAAAAAAAATTAACTATGCTTGCAATCCCAGGAACAGCTGTAAGATCCATACTGCTTTAAGAAAATGTATTAAAACTTTTTTTTGACAATTTAATGAAGAGTGGTCATATGTGCTAATAATTTGTTCAAATGCAAGGTAGACTTGGCGATATGATTTGATCTCCTACCGTGTGTATATGTGCAGCATTTAATTAAATCTTTATCCTCATCTCTTCAGCTCTTTCAAGCAATCATATGAGCATGTCTCCATCCTGCAGATGAAAAATTCCTTCAGCTCTGAATATTGCAGGGAATGTTACAAAGAACATTATCCAGGTCGACATAAAATACAAATGTTGCAGAGGAAGTAGTCCAATATTAAACACATGCAAGCCTTATGAATAAAACATACAGAGAAGAACAGTATAAAAGGAGAATTCAGCTCCATGTCCAAAAAAAATCTGTGGCTCTCTCATAAAAAGACCTCAACTGCATCACGCTGTAAATTCACCAAAACAGGAAGAAAAAGAGACTGGAATTCTTAATTCTTCTCCATTGAACAACATCTGAAGAACAGGAGAAATATGACAGGTTTTATCTGTGAGCTTATACATGAGGATTATGAAAATGTGAGGGATGGATTTTGGGGGGAATGATAAATAATGTTATGGATGACACAAAGATTAGTTGGGTGGTTTATGGTGAGGAGGAACATGTTAGTTTACTGGACGGTATAAATGGTTTGTTCAGGTGGCTAGATCAATGGCTGATGAGATTTGACTGATAAATGTGAGGTGATACATTTCAGAAGTAACAAGACGAGAGAGTACTCAAACTATGGTGAAAGATTGGATTTTTTTGAAGCAGAGGACGTTGAGAGAGGTTCCTGATTGATGTGTTTAAGAGCATGAGGTTTATGGACAGTTTGAACAGAGAGCGGCTCTTCCACTTACTCGAATGCTTAATAAAAGGAGACACAATTTGGAAGTGAAAGTGATCTCACCATTAATCTGTAAAGCTTAATTGCAGATTTATGTTGAATTTAGATTCCAGCATCACCCGTGGCGGTATTTGAACCCGAGCTCCCAGAAACTTATCTGAATCGTTGGATCAGCAGTTGGCAATAATACCACCGGGACATGACTTTTATCTTATCATAGACTTCTTTGTGAAGGTATGGATGACATTTCATTTTTTCATAATTACTCTTCTACTCAGGAATTAACTTTAATTGATGTGTTTTTACTATCTTCCTAAGTATTTGCTACTGGTCTTCAAATGTTCTGCCCTTCAATGTCTTTTTTTTCTGAATCCACTGAGGACAATCCTTCCTCAAACATGTAAAATTATCACTGCTTGACACTAAAACTCTATTATATGATTCTGTCTTCAACCATTGAATCTGAATGTGAAACTCCAGCATATTATTGTCACTCTTTTCAAGAGGATACTCTACTACAAGATGATTTATCACTCCTCCCTCATTATTCACACCAAATCTAAAAGACAGTTCTCTGTGTGGTTTCCGTGACTTGTTGTTCTAAGAAACTATCCCTCATACATTCTGCGCATCGTTATTTGAGGCTACCCTTGCCAAATTGATTAATTAAGCCAATATGCATACACAGATTGCTCACTCTTGTGCCCTTCTCACAAGCCATTGTTATTCCCTGGTTTTTGAAAGTATTTTTGGAGAATGGTGGTATTGTGGCATGAAATTACTCTGAGAAGCAGGTTTCTTTCCATGTGCTGTATTTGGACCCAAACTGATTTGTCATCTTGGTCCCTTGTGCTAATATCATTTCTTAATGCAGCCTTGATATCATTCTTAATCAATGCAGCAACTCAACCTGCTGTGCCTTCTTGTATGAGTAATGAGTACCCTTGGATATTTCACTTCCCAACACTGACCTGCCTGAAACCACCTTCCTGTAATCCCCACCAGACCGTATCTTTTTAACTCTGTTTGTGCTGTCAGTTCATTCATTTTTTACAAATATTCCATGCATTTAGGTACAAGGTATTTATATAAGTTCTCTTGGATTTGTTTATCTCCATGAATACTTTTGGCGCACTACACTTTCCACGCACTCCATTCATATTTTGATCTCCGAAAATACGGAACCTATCATTTCCACTCACATTTTTAAAATTGCTATGATTATGTTCCTCAGCGTGATCATTAGACTGACCCTGCCTGCCTATTCTATAAACTCTACTTTCTGCTCACTTGCTGTCCTGCTGCTCTGGTTATCAGTCTCCTGCTTTATTCATTTAAATCCATCCGAGATGCATCAAACTTCCTTGTCAGGATGTTGGTGTTCCTCCAGATAAAATGGACCCTGTCCTTTTTGACAGATCTCACATGCCCGGAACGAAATCCCACTGATCCATAAATCTGAACCCACTTTCCTGAAACAGGTCTACATCCACATATTAATGTTTTCTATATTCACCTTCGTTATCCCACTTCCACCTAGCACGAGGAGTAATCCCAAGATTACAACCCTGGATATCCTGCTTTTCCACTCAGGCGAATCTCTCTGCACTCTCCTTGCAGGATCTTGTCACGTTTCCTGACAATGTCATTGGTACCAATGTGTACCACGGCCGCTGGCTGTTCACCCTCCCCTTCAGTATGCCCTGAGCATGCTCTGAGACATCTCTGATCCTCGCACCAAAGACACTTCTTATGAAGAACGCATAGAATCCTCGAATCACTACATTGTGGAAAAAGGCCATTTGCCCAACATGCCCACACTGACCCTCCAAAGAGTAACCGACCCAGACCCATTTGCCTAATCTCATACTGTACATTTACCTCTGACTAATGCACCTAACTTACACATCCCTGAAAACTATGAGCGTCGTACTCTGGCTAGAGCCAGTCCCCGACTATATGTTGATTCTGCTTTTGCACCACAGATACTGCCACTAATTCTGAGTATTCCCAACAACTTCTGGTTTTGTCACCAATGATGATCACATACTGATCAAAACTTATCCAACTCAGATTTGAAAAAAAAACTGAATTTATTTTCTCAGTAGAAAACCAAATATTTGGTCGTTCAAGAATCACAGCAAATATCCATTAAATTATTTTTTGTTTGGTCCATGATTATTATTTATTCACTTTGCCAATCCATGAATAAAAGAGATTTTTGCATGTTTTGTGCATTATCTTTTGGGAGGTGTTAGAGAGGGGGAGTGGGACCAGGGGGATTGCCAGAAAGGTTAATTTCCCTCTAAAAATGGACTCACCTCGAGCAACAGGCCTCCATTGGCAGCAGCGGTGAGAGCGAGGAGCGAAATGGGAGAGGATGAAATGTGTGCTTGGAAGGTAAGTGATCTGACATATTTGGGCAGCGATTGAACGACAGAACTACACGTGTAATGTCTCCCACCCCGAACTCCTCTAACTAAAACAAAAGGATTTTCTACTGTGTTGATTAGGTGAATCTTTTTTTTTAATCCTGTGATTGTTGAAAGGAAAACCTTTCCTTTTCCGTTTATCAAATTTCAGACCAAGTTAAGCTTTAGAGTAAAAGGAGCTGGAGATCTCAGAGCCATGTTATGCTCCACTTGCTCAATGTGGGAGCTCAAGGATACAGCTGCTGTCCCTGTTCACGTGCAGGGACATCTCCCTGCACTCTCCTTGCAGGATCTTGTCACGTTTTCTGCCAATGTCATTGGCACCAATGTGTACCACAGCCACTGGCTGTTCAGCCTCCCCTTCAGTATGCCCTGAGCATGCACGGAGACCTCCCTGATCCTCGCACCAAAGGCACTTCTTATGAAGAACGCATAGACGGGATGATGGTTCTGGAGCTGCGGATGGACTCACCTTGGAGCACACACAATGCGGAGGAGGTTGTAGATAGCACATTCAGTGAATTGATCACATTTCAGATTAGAATTGCTGAAGGAGAAAGGGAATTGGTGACCAAAAGGCAGAGAAAGAGCAGGAAGGCACTGCAGGTGTCCCCTGCAATCACCTCACTCCTTAGCAGGTACACTGTTTTGGATACTGTTGGGAGAGATGGCTCACCAGGAGAAGACAGCAGTAGCCAGGTTAAAAGCACCATGGTTGGCTCTGCTGTTCAGAAGAGCGGGAAAAATACTGGAAGTACTAAGTCATAGGGGATTCGATTGTAAAAGGAGTAGATAGGCATTTTTTTTGTTCGAAGCCAAGACTCCCGAATGGTATGTTGCCTTCCAGGTGCAAAGGACAGTAATGCCTCCGATCGACTGCAGAACATTCTGAAGGGGAGGGTGAACATCCAGTTTTCAGGGTGCATGTAGGCAATGATATAGTTTTAAATAATCAGGATGAGGTCCTACGAACAGAATTTAGGGAGTTAGCAGTCAAGTTAAGAAGTAGGACCTCAGAGACTGTAATCTCAGGATTGTTATCAATGCCAGTGCTCGGCAGAGTAGAAATGAAAGAATAGGCAAGATGACTGCGTTGCTTGAGAGATGGTGCAGGAGGGAGGAGTTCTGATTTTTGGGACGTTGGAACTGGTTATCTGGGAGGTGGGACTATTACAAATTGGACAGTCTACACCTGGACTGGAATGGAACCAATGTCCTTCGGGGTACTTTTGCTAATGCTGCTTCGGAGGGTTTAAAGTAATGCGGTAGAGGGATGGAAACCAAATAGGGAGGTTAGTCAACAGTACGGAAATAACAACAACTACAGCCTGTAAGGAAATAGATAAACGTTAGTAAGGGGAAGAGTAGGCTGGGAGTAGATGATAAACACAAAGGGACAGGTTATCTGAGTTGCATTTCTTTTAATGCAAGAAGTGCAGTATATGCAGATAAACACAGGGCTTGAGTTAGTACCCGGGCGTTGATATTATTGCTATTACTGATACTTGGTTGAGGGAAGGGCATGATTGGCAAATAAATATCCCAGGATATCAATGCTTCAGGTGGGATAAAGAGGGGTGTAAAAAGGGGTATAGGAGTTGCATTACTGGTCAAAGAGGAGACCACATCTGTGCTGAAGGAGGGCACTATGGAGGACTCGAACAGTGAAGCAATAAAGGCAGAGCTCAGAAATACGAAGGGTGCAGTAACAATGTTGGGGCTGTACTCCAGGCCTCCCAACAGTGAGTGTGAGATGAAAGTACAAAAATGTAACCAGATCATGGAAAGATGTGGGAGCAACATAGTGGTGGTGTGAGACGATTTTATTTTTGCAACATTGATTGGGTTTTATTTAAGATTAGAGGACTGGATGGAGCAGAATTTGTAAGGAGCAGCCAGGAGGGGTTTTTGAGCAGTATGTAAACAGTCTAACTCAGGAAAGGGCCATTTTTGTCCTGGTGCTGGGGAATGAGTCTGGCCATGTGGTTAATGTTTCAATTGGCCATTACTTTGGGACTATTGATCACAATGCAATACGTTTTAGAAAACGCAAGGACAAAGACAAGAGTGGTTCTAAAGGAAGAGTGCTAAATTAAGGAAGGCCAGCTATACCAAAATTCAGCAGATATTGGGAATATAGATTGGGAGTAGATGATTGAAGATAAATCCACATTTAAAGAGAGGTTGATTAGAGTTGAGGTCGGATATGCTTCTGGGGAAATGAGGGGTAGGAATGGCAAGACAACAGTGTTGTAGTCTCACAGGTGAAACTGTGAGACTAGCTAAGAGGAAAAAGGAAGTGTGCATAAGATCTAGGCAATTGAAGACAGACAAAGCTTGGGAAGAATATCGGGAATGTAGGACCAACCTGAGACAAGGAATTAAGAGGGCTAAAAAGGGTCATGAGATACATTTAGCAAACAAGGCTATGGAAAATCCCAAAGACTTGTATTCATATATAAGGAGCAAGAGGGTAACTAGAGGAAGGGTTGGACCACTCAAGGACACAGGAGGAAAGTTATGCTTGGAGTCAGAGTAAATGGGTGAGATTATTAATGAGTACTTCGTATCGGTATTCACCAAGGATAAATGTTGAGATTAGGTATGGATGCTTGATTATTCTAGGTCAAGTCGAAATAAGGAGAGAAGAAGTGTTGGTTGTTGTAAAAGGCATTAAGGTGGCCAAGTTCCCAGTTCCAGATGGGATCTATCCCAGGTTACTAATGGAAGGGAGAGAGGAAACAGGTAGAAGCATAACATATATCTTTACAGCATCTTTGAACACGGGTGAAATCCCGGAGTACTGGAAAATTGTTAATGGTGTTCCCTTGTTTATGAATGGTGACCCTGATGTTAGTGGCAGGGAAGCTGCTTGAGAAAATACTGAAGGATAGGATGCATTTCCAGTTGGCAGAAAATGTGCTTTCAGTGATAGGCAATATAGTTTTGTGCAGGGAGTCATGTCTTGCCAACTGAACACAATTCTTTGAGGAAGTGACAAAGTTGTTTGTTGAGTGAAGGTCTGTAGATGCCATATACATGGACTTTAGTAAGGCGTTTGATAGGGCTCCTCATGTTAGGCAAATTGAGAAAGTGAAGTCGTATAGGGTCCAGGCTGTACTAGCTGGATGGATAGAGAAGTGGCTGGGCCACAGCTTATGGAGATTAGTAGTGAAAGGGAGTTTCTGAAAATGGAGACCTGTGACCAGTGGTGTTCAACGGGGATCCGTGCTGGGACCACTGCTGTTTTCGATATACAGAAGTGATATGGACGAAGGTATAGATGGCCTGATTAGCAAGTTTGCAGATGACACGAAGATTGGTGGAGTAGCAGATAGTGAAGGGGACTGTAATAGAATAATGAACAATATAGATGGATTGCAGAGATGGCAGAGAAATAGTAGATGAAATTCAATGCGGGCAAATGTGAGGTGATGCAATTTGGAAGATCTAATTCAAGAGTGAAATATACAGAAAATTGAAAAGTGCTAGGATAGATTGATGTTCAGAGATTTCTGGGTGTTCAGGTGCATTGTTCCCTGAAGATGCAACAGTGTGGTCAAGAGAGCATATCACATGCTTTCCTTCATTCAATGTGGTATTGAGTACAAGTGTTGGCAGGTATTGTTACAGTTATATAAGACTTTTTGTTCCCCACATTTGGAATACTGCCTACAGACCTAGTTGCCACTTTACACAAAGAATGTGGATGCTATGGAGAGGGTGCAGAAGAGGTTTACTAGGTACGGTGGGTGCTCGCAATGAAGAGCTTTTGAGTAGATCAGTGTTATTTTCATTAGTAAGATGGTGGTCGAGCGGGGTACCTGTGTGAGCTCTACAAAATCACGAGAGATATAGACAGGATGGAGAGCAAGATTCTTTTCCCCAGAGTGGGGGACTCAATTACTAGGGGTCACGAGTTCAAAGTAAGAGGGGAAAATGTTAGGGTAGATATGCGTGGGAGTTTCTTTTTGCAGAGGGTGATGCGGGTCTGGAACATGTTGCCAGCACAGTTGGTAGAGGCAGTCTCGATAGCATCATTTAAGATGTATCTAGACAGATATCTGAATGGACAAGGAGCAAAGGGATACAGACTCTTAGAAGGTATGTGCCAGGTTTAAGTAGAGGATCTGGATCGGTGCGGCCTCGAGGGCCGAAGGGCCTGTTCTTATGCTGTAATTTTGTTTGTTCTTTGATATCAGACAACTTGGAATCTTTGTACATTTTCTCAATCATATGGACATTTCACATTCTTTCATTTCACTCCAATTGCAAAGGATCATACATAACACATACATACACAAGTACACACCAAAAAGACACAGACACACGTGCATACAAACATAACCAGATAGACACACACACACACACATGCAATGTATTATTTTGTCGAAGAATATCAAAAACATAATCAATAATTAGAATGATAACTGGAATTCAGGATATTGAAAGGATGAGAGAAATTGTTTTATTCTACTTGGAAATACCATTATCTCAAGTTACTAAGGAAAACATCACACAACATCAGGTTATATTCCAACAGGTTTATTTGGAAGCACTAGCTTTCAAAGCGCTGCTCCTTCATCAGGTGTTTGTGGAGTGTAAGATCGTAAGACACAAAATTTATAGCAAAATATTAGAGTGACATGCAACTGAAATAGTATAATGAACAAACCTGGATTTTTAAGTTTTTCATCTTTAAGAATGTGTTGCAGTTTTCAGTTCATAATATGTAAATCCCAGAACATCATTTAAGTCATCTTCTCAAGATAACTTAAGGTTTTACAACAAAAAGTGACATCTCAGCGCAGACAATGCATCAAAGATGTAAGTTCAGAGTCTGTCTGTGTCCCAGTCTTGAGTTAGACTGGTTCTTTTCTAAAGTGAAATTAACAAAACATTTAATGACTGCCTGCAGTGTTTTGCTCAAAAATACACGCAGAATGCATCTGCAAATATATGTCTGTAAATGTAATGATATTCAAATGATGTGGTGGCTAATATAGCTTGTACATTTTCCAGTGCCTCCTGGCATTCCATGTTCTTCTTCAGTAAATCTGTCAGTAGTGCCCACATGTTGCTGAAATTTGGAACAAACTTCCTGTCGATTCTGCTCAGTCCCAAAAGTCGAAGCCTCTATTTCTCCATGCTCAAGGAAATTCCTCCATTGCTTTCGTCGCCACTTTCCTTGGGATCATCCTTCCATGTTCGATGTTATGTCCCAAGAATGTCACAAATTATGTTTTTTTTTAAGTTTATCTCCAGTTTTGTTTTTAGGAATCACTCAAAGAATTTTGTCAACTGTCACGTGTGATCTTTCCATGAATGGCTAAAGATCACCACGTCATCAGGTTATTACTTAATCGGGCCACAAGTTTGTTCATGAGTCTTTGGAATGTGGTTGTTGTGCTCTTCATTCCAAAGGGTATTATTTTGAATTGATACAGTCCATTTGGGTTAACAAATGCAGAAAATTCTTTCGCTTTCTCTATTGAAGATACCTGTTTGTAACAATGCAGTAAATCAACTTTGTGATGTAACTGGCTTTTCCAACTTTCTCTGTACAGCCCTCCAAATTTAGTATCGGCTATGAGAGTGATTTTGTTATGTTGTTGACCTCCAATAGTTCAAAGAAAATTGTTGAGTTCCATCAGCTTTGGGAACTAACAAGATCAGCGAACTCCACTCCACTCTGCCTCGGTTCGATGATGTCTTCATTGAATATCACATTCACTTCCTGCTGGACCTGTTGGGCTTTGAAAGTATTAAGCCAGTAAAGATATTGTTTTATTGGAACAGCATTTCCTGCTTCCACCTCATGCATACTGGTATTAGTCCTCCTATTTTATTCCTGCATATGTCCTCATAATGCTGCAACAAACCTTTCGATTGTGTTCTTTGCTTCTGAGACAAATAGCTAATTCCCTCACTTTAAGGACTCCCTCGTTATTTAACGCACTTTGAGGCACATCAAACTCCATTACATCTGGATCTGATTTCTCATTCGGCAGTACAATAAATGACACCTGCTTCTCCAATTCCCTGTCTTTATTATAGTAAGGTTTAAACATATTCAGAAGGCATGCCCAATACAGCTTATTTTCTGTCCAACATGTTTATCAGATAGTTTGCCTGACTCAAACGTTTTCTCAATATGATAGGAACCACTAAACCTGCCTTTGAATGTATCTCCTACTCCTGGTAACAATACTAATACATCATCTTCTTGGGAAAACGTCTGAATTTTATAGTTTCTATCTGCCAGCTACTTCATTCTGTGCTGTGCCCTATTCAGGTGCTGTTTAGTTACCTCACCTTCCCGATTTAATTGTTCCATCACCACTGCTACATAATCCAAGTGTGAGATCTCTGACTTCGATCCTATCAAGTTTTTAGTTTTAAAGGCACTCTCACTTCCTGTCCAAATATTAACACATACATAGTAAACTGAGTAGATTCATTTGGGAAATCTCTCATGGCAATCCATAAAAGTTCGATACCTTGATACAAATCATTCAGTGTATCCTGGAATGTATTTTGTCGTCAGGGTCAATGCCACCTTTCCATGGCTCCCTGGGATTTTGGATGGTATGGACTTGATTTAAAGTGTTGCAGATTAGAGTGGGTCTGGGAAATCACAGCAGTTCATGCAGCATTCCAGAGCAGGAAAATTGACATTTCTGGCAAAAGCTTATCATCAGGATTCCTGATGAAGGGCTTTTGCCCAAAACGTCGATTTTCCTTCTACTCGGATGGTGCCTGAACTGCTGTGCTTTTCCAGCACCACTCTAATCTAGCATCTGGTTTCCAGCATTTGCAGTCTTTGTTTTTCTGTAGTTTAAAGTGCTGTATGTTACCCAAGACTTCCTTAAAAATCTCAGCAGTATAATGGGATCATTCTCCTGATTGAATCTCTCCAGGTACTGGATTGGTGGTGCTGGAAAGACACAGCAGTTCAGACAGTATCCAAGGAGCAGTATAATCGACGTTTCGGCAAATGTCCTTCATCAGGAACACAGGCAGAGAGCCTGAAGGGTGGAGAGATAAGTTAGAGGAGGGTGGGGGTAGGGAGAAAGTAGCATAGAGTATAACAGGTGAGTGGGGGAGGGAATGAAGGTGATTGGTCGGGGTGGAGGGTGGACTGGACAGGTGGAAAAGAAGATAGGCAGGTCAGACAAGCCATGGGGACAGTGCTGAGCTGGAAGTTTGGAACTGGGGTGAGGTGGGGGAAGGGGAAATGAGGAAACTGTTAAAGTCCACATTGATGACCTGGGGTTGACGTGTTCCATGGCGAAAGATGAGTCTGGTGGTGAGGGAGCGGTGTTGAAGGAGGACCTCCATATCCTCGGCAGAGGGGAGGGGGAGGTGAAATGTTGGGCCACAGGGCGGTGTGGTTGATTGGTTCGGGTGTTCCAGAGATGTTCCCTAAAGTGCTCTGTTAGGAGGCGTCCAGTCTCCCCAGTGTAGAGGAGGCCACATCAGGAGCAACGGATTACAATAAATGATATTTCTAAATGTGCAGGTGAAACTTTGTTGGATATGTAAGGCTCCTTTAGGGCCTTGGATGGAGGTGAGGGAAGGGTGTGAGCGCAGGTTTTGCAATTCTTGCAGTGGCAGGGGAAGGTTCCAGGATGGGAGGGTGGGTTGTAGTGGGGCGTGGACCTGACCAGGTAGTCACGGAGGCAACTGTATTTGCGGAAGATGGAAAGGCGTGGGGAGGGAAATATATCCCTGGTGGTGGGGTCTGTTTGGAGGTGGCGGAAATATCAGCGGATGACTTGGTTTATGCGAAGATCAGGTCCACATTTTTGTGCATGCCAGGCCAATGGAAGTGCTTTTGTACATTAGCCTGAGTCCTCCTTACACCTAGTTGACCTCCTTCTTGTAATTCATTTTCTACCCATAACACTTGCTGTCTTTATGCTGCAGGCAACACAATCTGGTGCACCTCTGCCCATTTCTCTTCTGCACAACCTGCTGGGGTCTCCACTTTTGTTTTAGGCTTCCATCCTTAAGATACTAACCCTCAGGAATATATTCTGATTCCTTTTCTGAGTTTGTATCATAATATATGTCTTCTCATCTTTCTGTTGCAAGTCTCTTAGTCTATCTGGACTAAACACTTCTGTCATACCCACTGCCTGTGAAGGGTTTTCCTGTACCATTACATCATACAGGCTGTCAGCTAACTGAACCTCAACTTCTTCGTTTTTCCTTCTTGCTGTAACTTAAGACAGTGGCTCCTTATTATGACACAGCCTGGAAAACGTCCATGGCATTCTTCTTGTAACTCCTCAGTTCCCTTATCTTCCGTTGGCTTCTCCACAACAAGGGGTGTCACTCCCACCTTGGATCCTGCTAAATAATTCCCAAGAACAAATTGTATTCCTGAAACTGACATTCTGTCAATCTCTCCAACAGTTACTTCCCCCCCAGTCTTGATTTGGGTCTCCAACCTGATCTTGCACAGGAGAACGCTAACTTTCTGCCTATTTATTCAACAAATTATTACCTTCTTAGATAACATGTCAGAAAGGGTGATAATAATGTCATCTCTTACTATCAGAGACTGACCAGATCCCATACCTCATGAAATAATAACTTATTTCCAGTCTCTTCCTGATCTTCCTACGTAAACTTTTTCCCACAGAGATAAAGTTTTTACAGAGATCAGCAACTAACTCAATATCCCACCCCTGCCAAGGATGTGCACTCTCCTGCAGCTCCTCTGCTTTTCTTTGGGTCTCCTTTACTACTTTCCCTAATACGATTGGATTAGCCTCTTGTCCCACGTATTTTCCCACAATGTCATTCTTCCATGACCAGCACTGTGACTTCACGTGTCCCATCTTACCACATCAGAGATCTTTTACTTTCTTGGAATTCTTTTCATCACCAATGGAGAACTATTCCCAGTGTGCTAGACTCTTTGTTTTACAGTGAAGGATATCCCTTGCTTCCAATTTCTTTCCCTCACAGGGATGAAATTCGTGTCAGAAACTAAATTTCACGTCATGCATCAATGCACATTTCTCAGTTATCTCTGCTGCTCTTCTCACGTCGTGAAGCTTCTGTTCATCACATAAGTTCTCTGGAAATGAGTTTATGAACCCCTCCAGCAGAATAAACTTTCCTGACCTTAGTTTCATCCTCTGAACTTTATTTTCCTGACTAATTAGCAACCACTGAAGTTCACACTTTCTCTCCCTTTCTCTTTCTCCTTCATCTCTCTCTCTGCTCAGCTAAGAAACTTCTCTCCTTTTATCTCTCTCTTTTCAGTCTTTTACTCCCTCTCTTCTCAGTCTCCTTTTCTCTCTCTCTCTTTCTCTCTTCTTTCTTCTCTCTATCTTTTTGCTCAGCTAATATCCTTCTCTCCCTTTCTTTTTCTTCTCATTCCGTTTGGCTCATACACAGTTTACGTTTTCCTAACTCTGCTGCACTTCTGTTTCTCTGATTTTCCTCAGTGTTTGACCAAGTCCATTTCAATTTCCTTATCCCTGGGTAAAACCAATTCTAATCTGTTTGCTAATTCCAAAAGAATATCCTTCCTCTGTCTTTGTAACCTTCCTTGGCAAAGTTGAAAGGCATCTTCAAACTTCAGAACCTCTTCATCAAACTTAAGAGCCATTTCCCTCTCTTTTAATTTAACCGACCACATGTAAACAAAATTAAACAAATTGTTTCATCTGCGTTTTATTTAAAGATTTATGACACTAATCACCAAGTGTTTAAATCTGCTGGGACCTTTGGTACCCCAATTCTGTTCAAACCTGTCCAAATCCCAGACAAGCCTTCAATGTGTGAAATGCAGAGGTCGAACCGCTACGAAATAAAGCTAAACATACAGAAACGCTTGCCTAGCCTTGTCATCAGTTCGAAGTATGAGGGACTAAAAGGGAACACATAATTGCCACCACTTAAAGAAAAGTAGAAATTTTCTTTCCGAACAAAACTATTGAGAAACTGAACATTGCTTCCCTTAACTGAAAACATCCCTATTGACATGCTGTTCCAATAACATACAATAAACATTGCATTAACTTAATCACATGTCTACACAGTCTCTGCCTTCTCTGCTGTAATCAATCTCTTACCCACTGACTTCACTAGGTCGTCTTATATCTTTTTACTAAGGGAAAGTGAGAACTGCTGTTGCTGGAAATTAGAGTCACGAGTGTTGTGCTGAGGAAGGGCTTTTGCCCAAAATGTTGATTCTCCTGCTTCTCAGATGCTACCTGATCTGCTGTGCTTTTCCAGCACCACCCTCTCGACTTATTTCTTTTTACTCCGAATATGTTTTACAGCAAAAGGTATCTTTTAGATATACTGCTTTCTGAATTCTTTGAGAGCAAGATTTTAGATAGGCACTTAGCTCTTCGACTCTACAGCAGTTGCTCTGTTATTCAGTGGCAGCAGCTCTAAACAATTTTGAAAATGCCCACACTTTTTTTACCCCCATCATTGGTCCCTGTCACTGGTCTGATGTCATCAAAACAATAAATTCAAACTTGATTGGGTTTTAGTATCCCAGGCATAGCTTAAACTTTTTGGGTAAATTTGGATTGTTGTCAAAAGAGCAACCAAAACCCAGGTATCCATTTAACAACCAATTGTTGAATGCATCCATTTTCTAACAGCTCATCTCCCAGCCCTTCCATTTGGGCAGGTACACCTGCAATTTGAGTTTACTTCAATATTCACAAAACAATGCTCATTGTAAGTTGGATATACGTGCTTTGGCTTCATAACAAATACCATTTAATAACACCAATCATTAACAAAGATTAATATTCGAAGTGCATATTGAATTAGTGTCATTCTTAAATTGTTTGCAATTAGCTAAAGCTCATGCATTTCAGTGAGAAATTAAATTGGTTAATTATATTTATTTCATAACAACACTCAATCTATTTGATTGTTGAATTGTTCGCTCACTGTGAATATGTAATGGATTAGATGCAAACAACTTTTGAAATGTTACTGTGAGAATGTATTCGTTTGAATACTGACGTTGAATATTTAATTGCGATTGTACAAAAATGAGGCAAATATTCTCTGTTCAATATAAAATAACATGTAGTTTTATTTTATTTTTGTATCATAAAGTGTTGTAATGAGTTTATATTTTAGTTCCAAATATATAGTAACAATGTAGTTGCTCTCAGAGATAATGCACGCATAGTTATGGGAAATAGTCGGAGTTCACATGGTATTGTTGGCCCCAATTTACAAAACACAGGAGATATTTTACTATTGTTCATACCGGGAAACTCATCACTTGCAATCACGACCTACATAATTAATAGATTCCAAAGGATCTGAATTTAGACATAGTGCTACTGGAGCTCACAGCTGTCTGTAATACTGAGTGACACACTGGCCTATTCCTCAACCTGTCAAGAGACAACCTGGGTGAGGGCAGTTATTCAAACATACTTTCACAAAAAAAATCATTTGCAGCCCACCCTGTGCAGATGAAAACTAACCAATAGCCTATCGCTGGTCTTAGTGTAGACACACATGCTGTCCACATTAGGTACCAATGACTGACAGCAAACAGATCTTACAAATTCATCTTCAGTCTCAGCCTGTTCCAGGGAGCAGATATATGGGTAAGTCTTGCCAGAACACACCGCACAAGCCATTTGACAGCATCTGGCTTTCCTCCTAGATTCCAGCTATTTGCACGCTGCACCAGATGCAGGATGAAGAAATTCACAATTTGACTGTCTCCTGTAGCACACTGTGTCTCACAGTGAACATTCGTAAGCCATAAGCAATATATGTCAACTTCACACTCACCAGTGTCAAAATAAAATTGAATTTCTGTGTAGATGGCCATGGATTAATACAAGGGTCACCCAACCTGCTTTTGAGTGGGTTTCGATCGAGATAAGTCCTGCAGAGTGCATCTGAGGGAACCAGCAGCGACTGCCAAGCCGAGAACCACTTTCATAACTGAACTGCATGGATTTTTTCTGATGTATGTCACCACACACACATTGTACTGACACTCAGTTGAATGTAAAATAGGCATCATAAGTGGAAGTCTCGACCTAACGCCATTCCCCAGCTTCCTCACCTCACTCCCTCCCCCATTCCCCAATTGATGAGAATCCACTACCTGGGAGAAACAGTCTGTGCTTCATCTCATGTGGTCTACTCCATAATGGCCTGTTCAACCCGCTTACTGACTTTACATTTCAGGGCTACATGTGGTGCTGACTTCCTGAGACAATATGATTCCCAATATCCTGGGGATCATGGAATGGAAACATAGGAAGGCACTAACCATTTTCTGTGAGATACTCCACATGATAAGAGGCAGATTTGATCTACCAGAGGGAGAGTGATTATTGTTCACAAAGGGTCAGGACAGGCTGGTACCCTGCACACTCCAGCAGCATCGCTGGGAACACATGCACTTGTGGAGGGACTTAATCAACATTGCCCACTGCACCCCTGCACACTGAGTGGGGAATTAATCAGCCAAAAAATCTCATGGTATATGGAGGTGATCGCTCAGTTCGGGAAAGTAGCATTTGATGCATCAGTTACAAAAAAATGATGATTCAACAAATATTGCTTCTTACACCCTTAGATTTACAGTTTTGGTTCGTAGATTGGGTAGCCTGATTTAAAAAAAATGGTTATAGAACTCCGAAGTACAGACCAGTACAGACTGTTCCTGGTATTATACTCCAGGCTGGATGTCCTTTACCTTGGTGCTAGGATTATTACGACAGACAGATGTGATAAGGGAATAGATTGACACATGAAATTGTGACTTTTTTGACATAAGATATGTGGTTGAAGGAGGTCAGGATTGGCAACTCTGTATTCTGTAGCATAGGAACTATAGGCAGGAGATGCTGTTGTTTTGTTAATTAAGGAATCAATTACTGCTGTAAAGAGGGACATTATGTTGGATGAACCTTCAAGGATTGCGATTAGAATAAAAAGAAGACAGATAATTGCTAGGATCATATTAAAGATCGCCAGTTAGAAAACAATACATGAGCCAATGCGTAACCAATCGCTGTAGTGTATTAAAAAAACAATAAGAGTGTAATTTTATTTATGTTTTTCAATATGCAGCATTTATTGGGGCAGTCACATGCTTTTAAGAGGGGACAAATATTTTGAAATTTATTACTGAGACCTTCGTGTATCAGCATGTGGAAGATACAAGTGATGGTTTAGTTCTGGACCCAACCTAATCTAGTCCCACTTGCCAGCACCTGGCCCATATCCCTCCAAACCCTTCCTAATCATATGTACATCCAGATGCCTTTTAAATGATGGAATTCTAATTCTAGGTAAAGCTGTAGCTGAGCAGCATGGAGTGGGGAGTAGTGTTCATGCTCAAAATGGATTTGATGAGAGTGTGAGCCCGATATTTTACAATCTAAGATCCAATGAAGGATAACGAGCCCAGAGAACCTTCAACAACTGCAAATATTCAGAGCTGAATAACAAAGTAAAGAGAATCTTAAAGCAGCTATAAAGTAAGCAGATCAATGCAATCCCTACAAGAATGTAGAAAGTGTAACACTGAACTTAAGGAAATACATCTCAATTCCATGGGTTTCACTTGATAAATACCCTGGCTTTCTTTCCCTCACATTATTGTGGGTGTCCCTGCACCAAACTGACTGCAAATGCTCCAGTGGGCAGCGCACCGCCACCTTGTCTAGAACAACAGTCTATGGGTAATAAATGATGGCCCAGCCAGCAATGTTTGATACCGATCGCTGAATAATACATTAATGTTTCACAGCTTGCAATCTGGGTTTCACTTTAAGAATAAATTTGGTCTATATTCTTGAGTGTCAGGAAATGGATACCAGATTTGATAGAAATATAAAAGATTTTGAATTGCAAGGGCTTGATTAGGCAGATGCTGAAAAATTATTTCTGTGGGTCAGGGAGTCCAAAACATGATAACAGAGTCTTGGGATAACGGGCAATTTATTTGGGTCTGAGAAGGATGTGAAATCATTTCAATCAAAGGGTATAAGAGTGTTTAGTATTCACCATCTTAAGAATTGTGGATGCACTGTGAATGAAAACAGTGAAAAGTTCACAGAGATAAGGAGGAGCTCAGGGTTAGAGGAGCTGGCAGAAATAGAGAGGTATAGGTGCAGGAGAATGATACAGATATAGTGAAGCTGTAACAAAATAGAGAGATTGCCCGGATAGTGATGGGTGTATGGGCTGGATGTTAGAGAAGGCTGTAGGTGCTGGAAGAGTTTGAACTGTTTATAGCGATAGGGAGCCCAGTTAGAAGAAAGGCATGAGCTATTGTGTAACCAGTCATTTTAAATTCAAGGGTGGGTTCCTGTCCTGTGGAGTGGTGTACGAGCTGGAGGAATCCTCATTGACAGAAAGAGGTGAAGATGCTGGAGATCAGTTGGGGTGGAGGAGTGTAAATGTTACAGAGATAGGGAGAAGTTGTTGGGGCTGGACGAGATTATAGAGATAGGGAGAGTTGGAGGGAGCTGGATGATGTAACAGAGATGGGAAATGTGCAGGGTCTAGCTGAGGTTACAGAGATTGGGAGGTCCGTAGGGTTGTTAGGAGGGTACAGAGATAGGCAGGTGTGTTTTGGATGGAGTGACATTTTTGCCTTCAGAGATGTGGTTGATGGAAATCAGAATTGACAACTTAATATTCTGTAGTACAGGAACTATAGACCGGACATGATTTGGTTTTATTAATTAAGGAGTCAATTACGGCAGTAAAGAGGGACGATATTGTGGAAGGGCCTTCAATTGAGGCTTCGTGGATAGAGACTGGAATAAAGAGATGACAGATACATTGCTAGGGTCATATTAAGACGCCCAGTTAGAAGAAAATACAGGAGCTATTGTGTAACCAATCACTGTCATGTATAAAACAATAATAGGGTAATTCTATTTATGCTTTTCAATATCCAAAATTTATTGGGGTAGTCATGAGCTTTTAAGAGGGGGAAAATATGTTGATCTTTGTTGCTGAGCGCTTCTCATATCAACGTGTGGAAAATACAACCAGGGATAATACATTGCTGGGCCTTATTATGGAGAATGAATCATATTCTAGAGAAGAATTGGAAGAGAAAGTGAAGACCATCGACCATAATATCATTTATTTTAAGTTCCTTAAGGAAAATGCAAAAAAAAAAGTCTTCTAAATATAAGGTTTTTGGATTGGGGGAGACAGAGTTTATTAGAAAACAGGATCTGGCCAAAGTAGTCTGGGGACATTTACTTCTGGGTAACGCTGTCGTCGAATAGCGTGGAGTAGGTTGGAGTGTCCATGCTCAAAATGGAATTGATGAGAGTATGGGCCCAATATGTTACAATCTAAGATCAAGCTTAGGAAAACAATCCCAGAGACACTCCGACGTCTGCAAATAATCAGAGCTGAATAACAAAGTAAAGAGTAGTTTAAAGCAGCTATAAAGTGAGCAGATCAATGGAATCCCTACAAGAATGTACAAAGTGCAGCGCTGAAGTTAAGGAAGTCAGTAGAAGTGAATAAAGGAGGTGTGATAAATCATTAGCGGGTAAGATTAGTAAGAAGCCCAAGATATTATATCCACATATCGGGGAAAGAGAATAACAAGGGAACGAACGGGAATATGAGGGATCAAGGAGGCAGCCTGTGCACACAACCAGAAAATACATGAAACACGTATTTCATATCTGTCTTCACTTAGGCGAAGGAGTTCCTGGATTCAGGGAGAGTGACCGTGTGAGTCTTTAAAAGATTGATAGTGACCGGAAGTAAGCACTGGAAGTTTTGACAGAGTAAAGAGTGAACAAATCCCCAGATCTGTATCTTAAGGTGATATGAAAGAAGAGGGAGAAAATAACAGGCTCTGAGCTTTATTTATTTATTGTGCTTTTGAACAGAGTGGAGGCGTGATGGAGAGGTCGGCATCTAATGTTGGTTCAACAAAGTGCGCTAGAAATAAACAACGTTAGTAAATAACGGAATCTAATCAGTATTCTGTAACTTCCAATGAAAATGATTTTCATTCCTTGAAACACCAGGGAACACAGGTCAAGTTTCTCAGGGACCTCTTTGAAGCCGATTGAACCTTCCCTTTCCTCTCTCTATGGCAATAAAATATTTACTGAGAGAAAGAACCAAAACTACACAGAGTCCTCTGGATTCAGTCTGGCCAAGCTCCAATTCAACTGAAGCAAAACGTCTCTCCTCTTGTGCTTACATCCTCTGACAATAAAGGTTCTCATTCCACTGTCTTTCCAAATAGCCTGCTGCACCTGTAAGTTAGACGTCAGCAGCTTATAGACAAGGACATTTTGGGTTTTATTTATATGTGTACTTTTCATCGTTTTACAATTTATGAAATATAATGTCTATTAATTTCCACAATAAAGTGGATAACTTCACGTTTCTGCATCATATGTCATTTGCAATGACCTTGCCCATGTGGAGGTCCGATCAATTTTCATTAATATTTACATCTTCCTCACAGCACATATTCCCACACGAAAATTAACTGTAAATTCTTCACTTTGTTTCCTGTCTTTTCAAGAATAGTTAATCCATCCGAGTATATTCATAATTATAATTTTGTTCGAGTGAAGGAGGCCGATAGTGTCCTCACTGGCCCTTCAAATGAGCATTATTACCTCCACCCAATTTCCCCCTTTTACTATTCAACCTCCTTGACGCATGCCAAACACAATCTATATCTTTTATTTCTTACTTTGAAAAGCTGAAGACCTGTCTTTGTTGAAGAAACTATTCACAACGGAAGCAAAGGCAATGAGTGAAGGGCATTACCCATCATTCAAATTGTCCCTCACCAGACTTCTGCAGTCAACACTGAGTTGACACGATTCAGATATCCACTCAACACCCATCTTGCTACCTGTTTTCGTTGGTATTGTTTCGTTCTTTGTTTACACCTGAACACCTGAGATAGAAACCCTTTTGCGAAGGAAGGGTCATGACAGATTTGGGCCAAAAGCAGGTAAAAGGAGTTATGTAGCAAATCAGTTATATTCTCCTTAAATTGTGGAACAGGTGCAAGGTGCTCAACAACCTCATCGTGTCCTGATCGTATTGTGCTCCACATTGCAATGACATGGTGATCATGCATTCAATTACAAACTCATTTCAGCAGATAAATGTTCAATTAAATTACATGGAATCACTGATTTTAACAAATGGAAGTCGTATTGCCAAACAAGTAGCTAAGACCATATCTAGAACAGCCATGCTGCCCCTGTATAAGAAAGGGTGCATGTGTAGTTCAGCTTGATTGCCACAACATCCACAACATTCACTATTTCCACTATCAACTCTCAATGGAAGCAGTGTGTTCCAGATACAAGGTACATTGCAGATATTTATCAAAGTCCATTCGACAGCACCTTTCAAGCCTTGAACATCTGAAGTAGTAAGGGCAACAGATCTGCGGAAACACTAACCCTGCAAGTTGCACATAAAGTCAATGACCATCCTGACTGGGAAATATATCTCAGTCTCGCGGGTGTCACTTGATGAGTATCCTGCTTTTCATTCCCTAACATTATTGTGGGTGACCCTGCTGCATGGGCAGCACACAACCACCTTGTCCAGAACAACAGTGTATGGGCAATAAATGATGGCCCACCCAGCAATGTCTGATACCTATTAATGAATAATACACAAATGTTTCACTGTTTGGCATCTGAGTGTCCCTTGCTGCATTTGTGAATAGATTTAATCGATATCCTTGAGTCACAGGAAACTGAGAAATGATTTGTTTGAGGTGCAAAAGTGGAAAGAGCTTTCTAGGGCCGATGCTGAGAAATTATTTCAGTGGGTCTGGGAATCCAACATATGATGACAGGATCTCAGGATAAAGGGCAACTTATCTGGGACTAAGATAATGTGAAATTATATCCCACCATGGGTCTCAGAGTATTTAGTATTCGCCATTTCAATGGTTGTGGGTGCATGTCAATGAATACAGTGAAAATTTCACAGAGATATGGAGGAGCTTCGGGTTAAATAAAGTTACGGTGATATGGAGATATATGTTCATGAGGGTGGTACAGATGTGCGGAAGCTGCAATAGAACAGAGAGATTACCGATATACAGACAGTTGTATGTGCTACAAGACTTTACAATATGAGAGAAAGCTGTAGGGGCTGTAAGTGTTTCCAAAGGCAGGGAGGAATGGAGGAGCTTGTGAAGTTTATAGCGAGAGGGTAGTATGTAATTGCTAGAGTGGGTCCAGAGATATGGACGGATATACATGATGAAGGAGCCACAGTGATAGGAAGGACTGAAGATACTGCAAGAGATTACAGAGATCAGTAGGGCGGGAGGGCTGGAAGATGTATGTGTTGGTGGAGGTTAAGAAATTAAGAATAGGTTTAGATGTTGGAGGATGTCAGTGATATCGGGATGTGTGGAGAGGCTGGAGGAGGTGACAGAGCTCAGGAGGACCATCGATGATGAATGAAATTCACAGAGGTGAGGAGGGGTAGTGCGGTTGGAGGAGTTTACGTAGATAGAGGAGGATGAAGTGGGTGGAGGAGGCACAGAGATGAAGAGGGCTGTAGTGACTGGGTGTGGTTACTGAAATGGGGAAGAAGTAAGTGTTTATAGAACATAGAACAATAAAGCGCCGAACATGCCCTTTTGCCCTCGATGTTGCACTGACCTGTGAACTAATCTAAGCTAATCCCCCGACACTACCCCTTCATCACCCATGTGCTTATCCAAGGCAAGGCATTCTATGCTCTTACCACTCTCTGAGTAAAGAACCAGCCTCTGACATCAGTCTTAAACCTGTCACCCCACAATTTGTAGCTATGCCCCTTCGTACAAGCTGATGTCATCATCTGAGGAAAAGGGCTTTAACTGTCTACTCTATCTAATCTTCTGATCACCTTGTATGTCTCTTTCAAATCCCCTCTTAGCCTTCTTCTCTCCAATGGGAACAGACCCAAGTTTCTCAGCCTTTCCTCATAAGACCTTCCCTCCAGACCAGACAACATCCTGGTAAATCTCCACTGCACCTTTTCTAATGCTTTCACAGCCTTCCTGTCATGGGGGGACCAGAACTGCACACAATATTCCAAGTGACCACACTAGCATTTTGCATAGTTGCAGCATGACATTACGGCTCCAGAAGTCAATACCTCTACCAGTAAAACCTAACACACTGTATAACTTCCTAACAGCACTATCAACCTGGGTAGCAACTTTCAGGGATCTATGTACATGGAAACCAAGATCCATCTCCACATCCACATTACCAAGAATCTTTCCATTGACCAAGTATTCTGCCTTACTGGTATTCTTCCGAAAATGTATCACCTCATATTTAGCTGCATTGAAACTCCATTTGCCACCTGTCAGCCTAATTCTGCTGTTTGTCCAAGTGCCCCTTCAACCCGCAAAATATTTCTACACTGTTCACTACTCCTCCAACATTAGTGTCATCTGTAGGCATATTAACCCATCCATCTATGCCTGCATCGAAGTCATTTATAAAAATGACAAACAGTCATGGTCCCAAAATAGATCCTTGTGGCGCACCATAGTAACCGGACTCTCTGCTGAATATTTTCCATCAACCACCACTTGCTGCCTTTTACAGAAAGCCAGTTTCAATCCAAACTGCTAAATCACCCTCAATCCCAAGCCTCTGTATTTTCTACAACAGCCTACCATGTGCAATATTATCAAAGGAATTACTGAAGTCCATGTGCACCACGTTAAGGGCCTTACCCTCTTACACATGCTTGGTCAACTTCTCAAAAACATCAATGAGGTCTGAGAGACATGACCATGTTGACTATTTGCAATCAAATTGTTGCTTGCTCGATGATCATAAATCCTAACTCTTATAATCCTTCCCAAATATTTCCTACATACACATAAGGCTCACTGGTCTGTAATGGCCTGGGTCATCTGTAGTGCCCTTCTTGAACAAGACCAAACATTTGCAATCCTCCAGTCCTCTGGTACTAAACCTGTAGACAATGAACGCTCAAATATCAAAGCCAAAGGCTCCAAAAAGTCTTCCCTAACGCCCCAAAGAGTGCTCGAATAAATCTCATCAGTTTCAGGGGACGTTTTCATTTTCACTATTTCTCGATTTGATAACAGCTCTTCTTTACCAACCTCGATACTTGCTCGTCAAATATCTCGCACCTCATTCTTCTCTATAATATTCTCCTTGCCCTCAGCGAAAACCAATGAGAAATGTTCGTTTAGCACCTCTCCGATCTCCACAGAATCCATACTCAACTTCCCACATCTGTCTTTGACTGGCTCTATTCCTACCCTAGTCATTATTTTCTTCCAAACGTACCTATACAAAGCTTTATTATTCTCCTTTATTCGACCTGCTAAAGATTACTCATGTCCTCTCTTTGCTCTTCTTAACTCTTTCTTTAAATCCTTCCTAGCTAATCTGAAATTCTCCATCGTTTAGCACCTCTCCGATCTCCACAGAATCCATACTCAACTTCCCACATCTGTCTTTGACTGGCTCTATTCCTACCCTAGTCATTATTTTCTTCCAAACGTACCTATGCAAAGCTTTATTATTCTCCTTTATTCGACCTGCTAAAGATTACTCATGTCCTCTCTTTGCTCTTCTTAACTCTTTCTTTAAATCCTTCCTAGCTAATCTGAAATTCTCCATCGTCACATAAGCCTCCTTCTTCTTCTTAAAGACAGATACAATTTCTGTAGTAAACCACGGTTCCCTTACATTATCACTTCCTCCCTGCCTGATAGGGATATGCTATTCAAGGACACGCGATGTCTGTTCTTTAAACCAGCTTCACATTTCGATTATCCCCATTCCCTGTATTTTGCGACCCCATTCTATGCATCATAAGTCCTGCCTAATTGTGTTACAATTGCCCTTCCCCCATTGATAACACTTGGCCTGTGGCATGTACATATCGCTTTCCATCACTAAACTAAACGTGGTTATGGAGGTTATATACATAGTAAAATGTAGAGCTACGAGAGAATGCCAGAATAATGGGATGGTATGGAAATGTTGGAGGAGATTACAGAGATCATGAGAGTCTAGTGGTTGGATAAGGTTTAAAAAGGTCGGGAGTGGGGCGTGAAGGAGTTGGAAAGTATTAGAGAGATGGAGATTGGTGTTGGATTTGAAGGAGGTTAGAGAGATAGTGAGGTGTGTACGCTTTGGAGGTGATTGGAGAGATAGGGAGGGATCTGGATTTAGAGTAGCTAGCAGCAATAGGGAGGGGTGAAGGAGGTGGAGAGTATTGGAGAGATAGGGAGATGTATAATGTTTGGAGTAATTCAGTGAGGTAGGGAGGTTATAGGGTTTGGACAAGTTTAGAGTGGTAAGGAGGAGTGTCGGCTTTGGAGAAGGTTAGAGAGACAGGATTGGGTGTAGGATTTGGAGGCTATCAGAGAGATAGGCAGGGGTGCAGGGTTTGGAGGATGTTAGAGAATTGGGAGGGAACTCTGTTTTGAGGAGGTAAGAGAGCCAGGGAGTGGAATAGGATTTGGACGAGTTTAGAGACAAAAGGAAGGATCTGGGTTTGGAGGAGATTGCAGAGATAGGGATTGTTATGGGGGCTGGAGTAGGTGAGAGAGATAGGGAGGAGTGTTGGGTTTGGAGGAAGTTACAGAAGAAGGGAGGTGTGGCATTTGGAGGAGTTTAGATGTGGGGATAGAGTAAGGTTTGGAGGAGTTTACAGAAATAGGAGGGGGATGGGGATGGAATAGGCTAGAGAGACTGTGAGGGGTGTAAGGATTGGAGGTATTTAGTGAGATAGTGAGGGGTGTAGGGTTTGGAAGACGTTACAGATATACAGAGGGGTATAGAGTTTGGAGGAGTTTAAAGAGATAGGGAGGAGGAAGATTCAGCAGATTTTTACAGTGATAGATTGGTTGATGAATGGACAGACAAGGGACAGAGAGTAATTGAAGAAGTGAGACGTTGGAGTGTCCAAATACGAGAGCCAAAGAGTCAGTGTCACACACAAGAGAAGCCCTTCTGCTGGCAGTAATAAAAATAAAAGGCACTGTAGACCCTGAAAACTCCTCTTTCCAAATGCATTGGAGCTAATGCCAGAATTGAGAGAGATTTCCACCAGACTGCTAAAGCAACAAAGAGACATAACAATACCTCTTGCGGTCAGATTAAACACTGACATGGAAACCTCCTGCTGACTCCCCTCCCTCAGCCTCACGGGGTCAGATCAAACACTGACACAGAAACCTCCTGCTGACACCCCTCCCTCAGCCTCACAGTATCAGTACTTATCCAAATGCAACAGGACCAGAAAATATGCAGGTGTGTGCTTGCAAATAACAAGTTGTCATTTCTATTACATGTGTGACAGACAACGGTTACCTCTAACAATAGAAAATTGAATCATATCCTCTAACGGTGAATGCCACCACCATCACTGAACACCTACCTAGCAATATCCCAGGGATTACCGTTAACCAGAACTGGACTGACCATAGAATTTCATTACCCATTCCTTTGAAGGGCTTCTGCTAAAACATTGACTCTCCTGTACCTCAGATGCTGCCTGACCTGTCGTGCGTTTCCAGTGTCACACTTTGACGCATATTAATTTGTTTGCTCCAAGAAAATGTCAGAGGCTAGGAATCCTGCAGAAATAACTTAACCCATGGTTTCTGAAAGCCAACAAACGATCGAAAAGCCACAGATTGAATGTGCGGGTGGTGGAATACCAATCATTTGCTTGGCTTAGTGTAGCTTCACCCCTCACCCATTGGCACTCAGATGCAGAAATTCCTGCCATCTATACGGTGCTCTGCAGAAATTTACCAAGGCTCCTTACAACGTACCTCTGAAACCACACCAACATCAAGAAGGACAAGGGAAGCAGATTCATGGGACCCCCACCATGTTCTCTTTCTATTCCAAGTCATCCACTATCCTGGTTGGTAAGTATATTGCTGTTCCTTCATTGTCACTGTTTCAATGTCCCTCCCGAACGATATTGGAAGTCTAACTACAACACATGGACTGCAGTGGTTCAGTGCAGCAGCTCACCACCACCTTCTCAAGGCCAACAAGGGACAGGCTATAAATACTAGCCCAGACACATCCCATGAATAAATTGAAATGAAAAATACTGTCCAAACATGCCCAGTGCTGGACTCTGCTTTGGGTTTTATGAGTTCAGGCTGATTTGGTCCAGGCAGTAACCTGTTTACTGTGAACAACTGAAGGAATATGCTGTTTGAAACAATCTGTCAGTCTCTCAGAGGCATGGCCTACATACCGAACATCACACAGACAATGGCATTCACATCCCACATTACTGAGCACTGAGATAGATAGAAGCAACTGAAAATGTCCTCATACCTTACTGTAACATGTTTAAACACAGTGATGTTGTTGCCACGAAAAATGATTATGAGTGGATATTACAAGGGAGAAAATGAGGATGCAGATGCTGGAGATCAGAGTCAAAAAGTGTGTTTCTGAAAAAGCACAGCCGTTCCGGTAGCATCAGAGGAGCAGGAGAGTCGACTGTTAGTTCACAACATTAATGCAAGGGAAAATAATTGTATATTTTCAAAGTCTTTTCACTTAATAATAATTTGGTCTTGGGTGCGGGAATGAGACTCAGCATTTCAATGCTCCATACTGTGATTTGTGCACTGTTTTCATCGTGTTATTATAAAAGTTAACTGAATAAAGGGGAGATTTTGTGCTTATTGGACAATCTTAAAGTTGGTATTATGAAAGGATTTCGGACCTTCAGTAAACAGACTTTGCTGTTAATGGTTAGAACAACGCTGCAAACAGTTACACAGAACTTTTCAGCTCAAGTCACACACAAGGATGTTGAGCTGAAATCATATTGGCTATCAGTGGCGCTGCACAATTCTGTTTGGATACTGACATTGTGGAGTTAACATACACTGGATATGGTTTATGAGGAATTCGATGTAAGATGCCATGCGCGGCAGGAGCCCATCATCTTTATGACACCTTCATTCAGATCTGGTCCAAGGTGCAAAATTAGAGTTTAGGTGGCATACCAGAAGAGATATCCTTGCAATACATGGTTGTTTACAGGTCATTGTTATAAACGTTGAACATGTGCTAGTCCATTGAACAGTCAGCCCCCTCCCAACACCCCCCCCCCCCCACCCACACACACACATATCTCCCTGTTGTTCAGGTATGTCTCAAACCAGTCTATTTTGAGGGAGTGTGTGAGTAACTGCCCAGCTCCAGTTTGGAAGCTCTCTGGACAGATTTTGGAGATGGCCAATGTTTTGGAGGTCATGGTGAGGGCCGGTAACACCGTGTCTGAATTCAGGCTTTTTCTCAAAGTCATTTCCAACAGCTTTGCTGCCTGCAAGATGGTGTGTTCACTGATCTGAACATCAATCGGCTGTTTACCTCAGTCACTGAATTGTGTAATAGTTAGGCATGCGCTCTGGTAATTCAATTATTGTTCACTTCAATTGTTTTCAACTGAAAAAAACTGATGTTTGGTTTATTTTAAAATATGTAAGAAACAAAAGGATATTAACTCTTCATAATACAACAGGTCACTTTTACATTTTGTATGTTTCCCACAGGCAAATAAAAAAACAGTCCCAAATATTGCCTGGAAAGCAGGATTCTGTGAACAGGACTATGTCCATGGCAACATCACCATCCTCTCTGGTAGATTCTGTTCCATTGACAGGACATAGTCAGGCAGAGGGGCAGCCCCTTTGTATATAGTCAATATCCTGTTCAGTCTTGATGCTAGATCCTGTGGCTGCTACACTGCTCTGTGGCAGGTTCTGGAGGAATCAATAAAAAGGAAAATATAATTGACAGCTTCATCACCAATCTGCCTACTGCAGATACATCTCTCCATTTCATATATCGGTAAGAATGATCACTACACAATGGGGAGCAAGGGCTATCTTCACATTTTGCAGACCCTCCTCACCACGATATTGTTTCCTAATAGGACATACATTAAACAGATTGATCAACGAATAATGATGCATCTATGAGGTGCAATGGGCCATGAGCAGCAGCAGAACCATACTCTGTACAACTCAGTCTGCAACCTCACAGCTCGACATACCTCCTACTATACAGTAACCTTCATGGCCAGACATACCTCCCACTGTACAGTAACCATCACTGCCCGACATAACTCCCACTGTACAGTAACCATCACGGCCCGACATACCTCACACTGTACAGGTGCCATCAAGAGCGACATGGTGGCTTAGTGCTTAGCACTGCTACCTCACAGCACTATAGCCCTGGGTTCGATTCCGGCCTTGGGTGAATAACTGTGTGGAATTTACACATTCATCTCGTGTCTGCATGGGTTTCCTCCCGCAGGCCAGGTGAATTGGCCATACTAAATTGTTGAGTGTTTTAGTCAGAGGGAAATGGGTGTGGGTGGGTGACTCTCCAGAGGGTTGATGTGGGCTGGTTCGGCCGAAGGGCCTGTTTCCACACTGTAAGGAATCTAATCTACTCTCCAATGTTCATGTCAGGAATATGATGGATAAATCACTTTTCGGAATGAGTGCAGCTCCAACAGCACTCTAGTATGAACTTACTCGCAACAGGCAACACAGTTGTGTAGAGAAGATACTGTCTCACAAACCTGATTGAATGTTTTGAGGAAGTGATAAAATTGATTGATGAGGGCACGGGGCTGGATGTTGGCCGTTTGGACCTTAGCAAGGCCTTTGATATGGTTCCTTATGGCAGGCTCATACAGAAGGTGAAGTGAAATGGGATCAGTGGTCAGTTACTAAGATGGATAGAGAACTACTTAGAACATAGAAAAACATAGAAAAATACAGCGCTGTACAGGCCCTTCGGCCCTCGATGTTGCGCCAATACAGGCCTACCTAACCTACACTAGCCCACTTTCTCCATATGCCTATCCAATGCCCGTTTAAATGCCTATAAAGAGGGAGAGTCCACCACTGTTAGTGGCAGGGCATTCCATGAACTCACGACTCGCTGAGTAAAGAATCTACCCGTAACATCAGTCTTATACATTCCACCCCTTAATTTAAAGCTATGCCCCTCGTAATATCTGACTCCATACGTGGAAACAGGTTCGCATGGTGAACCCTATCTAAACACCTAATCATTTTGTACACCTCTATCAAGTCACCCCTAAACCTTCTTTTCTCCAATGAAAACAGCCCCAAGTGCCTCAGCCTTTCCTCATACGATCGTCCTACCATACCAGGCAACATCCTGGTAAACCTCCTCTGCACCCGTTCCAGTGTCTCTATATCCTTCCTATAGTATGGCGACCAAAACTGCACACAATACTCGAGATGCGGCTGCACCAGAGTCTTACACAACTGCAACATGACCTCAGGACTCCGGAACTCAATTCCTCTAACAATAAAAGCCAGTATGCCATATGCCTTCTTCACTGCACTATTTACCTGGGTGGCAACTTTCAGAGATCTAGAGACATGGACACCAAGATCCCTCTGCTCATCCACCAAGTATACGACCATTAGCCCAGTACTCCATCTTCTTGTTACTCTTACCAAAGTGAATCACTTCACACTTACCTACATTGAACTCATTTTGCCAACTTTCTGCCCAGCTCTGCAGCTTATCTATGTCCCGCTGTAACCTGCCACATCCTTCCTCACTGTCAACAACTCCAACGACTTTCGTATCATCCGCTAACTTGCTCACCCAAACTTCTAGCCCCTCCTCCAGGTCATTTATTAAAATGACAAACAGCAATGATCCCAAAACAGATCCTTGCGGAACACCACTGGTAACTGCACTCCAAGATGAAGCTTTAACATCAACTACCACCCTCTGTCTTCTTCCAGCCAGCCAATTCCTAATCCAAACCACCAACTCACCCTCAATGCTATACCTCCGTATTTTTTGCAGTAGCCTACTATGGGGAACCTTATCAAACGCCTTACTAAAATCTATATACACCACATCTACCGCTTTACCCTCGTCCACCTCCTTAGTCACCTTCTCAAATAATTGAATAAGGTTTGTGAGGCACGACCTGCCCTTCACAAAACCATGCTGACTATCCTTGATCACATTATTCCTATCCAGATGCTCATAAATCCTATCCCTTACAATTCTCTCTAAGACGTTGCCCACATCAGAGGTAAGACTCACCGGCCAATAGTTACTAGGGTTATCCCTACTCCCCTTCTTGAACAAGGGAACCAGATTTGCTATCCTCCAGACTTTTGGCACTATTCCTGCACACAACGAGGACATAAAAATCAAGGCCAATGGCTCTGCAATCTCCTCCCTTGCTTCCCAGGGAATCCTAGAATAAATGCCATCAGGCCCAAGGGACTCATCTATTTTCACCCTTTCCAGAATTTCCAACACCTCTTCCCTACATATCTCAAAACCATCCATTCTAATTAATTGTGACTCAATATTCACATCGGCAACAATGTCCTGTTGTTGAGTGAATACTGACGAAAAGTATTCATTCAGTGTCTCTCCAATTTCTTCAGCCTCCACACGCAACTTCCCACTACTATCCTTGACTGGATCTATTCTTACCCTAGTCATTCTTTTATTCCTGACATACCTATAGAAAGCCTTTGGGTTTTCCCTAATCCTACCAACCAAGGACTTTTCATGTCCCCTCCTTGCTGCTCTTAGCTCTCTCTTTAGATCCTTCCTGTCTACCTTATAACTCTCAATCGCCTCATCGTTAAATAGGCCGCCCTCTTGCCTTTAACAATGGATTTCAATTCCTTATTAAACCAACGCTCCCTCACACGACCCTTTCCTCCCTGCCTGACAGGTACATATTTATCAAGGACAATCAATAGTTGCTCCTTGAACAAGCTCCACATATCGATTGCACCCTTCCATTGAAGCCTACTTTTCTAAGCCACGCATCCTATGTCATGCCTCACCTCATCATAATTTCCCTGCCCCCAGCTATAACTCTTGCCCTGTAGTGCACACTTACGCCTCTCCATCACTAGAGTAAAAGTCACCGAGTTGTGGTCACTGTCCCCAAAGTGCTCACCTACCTCCAATTCTAACACCTGGCCTGGTTCGTTACCCAGAACCAAATCCAGTATGGCCTCACCTCTTGGTGGCCTGTCTACATATTGTGTCAGGTAACCCTCCTGGACACATTGGACAAACACCCACCCATCTAACGTACTCGAGCTATAGCTTTCCCAGTCAATATCTGGAAAGTTAAAGTCCCCCATAACAACCACTCTATTACTTTCACTTTTCTCCTGAATCATCCTCGCAATCCTTCCTTGTACGTCTCTAGCACTATTAGGAGGCCTGTAGAAAACTCTTAACAGGGTGACCTCACCTTTCCTATTTCTAACCTCTGCCTAAACTACCTCAGATGGCAAGTCTTCATCCATCGTCCTTTCCACCACTGTAATACCCTCTTTGACAAGCAATGCCACACCTCCCCCTCTTTTACCCCCACCTCTGACCCTACTAAAACATTTAAACCCTGGAACCTGCAACAACCAATCCTGTCCCTGTTCTACCCATGTCTCCGTAATAGCCACAACATCGAACTCCCAGGTACCAACCCACGCTGCAAGTTCACCTACCTTATTTCGTGTACTTCTCGCATTGAGGTATACACACTTCAAGTCACATTTCTGTTTACAGGCACCCTCCTTCAAGATTGATGCCATGTTCCTAACCTCCCTACACTTCAGGTCCTGCACCCTAAAGCTACAGTTTCGGATCCCATGCCCCTGCAGAGCCTGTTTGGGCATAGAAGACAGAGTAGTGGTGGAACAGTCTTTTTGTGACTGGAGATCGGTAAATAGATTGGTGGAGTTGCAGGTTGTGAGGATAATTACCAGAGAATACAGCAGGATATAGGTCAGCTGCAGACTTGGACAGAGAAAATGCAGATGTAACTTTATTTGGACAATTGAGACGTGTTGCATTTTGGAAGGTCTATTGCAGGAGAGAAGTATAAAGTCGAGGAAAAAACTACTGGCCGCATTAACATCCGAAGGGATCTTGGTGTACAGCTCCACAGTTCCCAGAAAGTGGTAACACGGGTGGATAGGGTGATCAAGAAGACTGACGGCAAACTTGCAGACATGCATCAGAGCATGCAGATTGAAAATTAACAGGTCATATTGCAGCTATAACGAAACTTAGTTCGAGGTACATTTAGAATATCGTGTACAGTACTGCTTGCCACACGATGTTGAAGTGTTGGAGCGGGTATGGAAAAGGTTTACCAGCATGTTATCTGGTTTGGAGGGTATTACCCAGAAGGAGAAATTGAACACACATGGTTTGTTTGTATCTGGGCATCATTGGCTATGGGGCTACCTGATAGATATTTACAAAATTATCAGAGGCATAGATAGAAGGACAGCTAGAGCCTTCCCGCACCCCACCCCCCTCCCCCGCCAACCCTCCACCCCCCATAGTATAAATACCAATTACTCGACCGGAGGTTTTAAATAAAAGGGAAAAAGTTCAGGAGATGTGATCGGTAAGTTTTTTTTGGTTTTGGACAGATGTGAAAGTGCCTGGAATGCACTGAGAGAGGGGAATAAGCCAATATAGCAAGGTTAAAGAGGGATCTTGGCACAGGTATGAGTAAGTAGGGAATAGAATGATATAGCAGGTATCGGAACAAAAACTTTTGTTTTAACTTTAAGAGGGCACCATGTGTCAGTGCGGTCTTGTTGGGCTGAAGGGCCTCTTTCTGTGTTCTGTGCTGGACTGTTCTTTAAGACAAGGTTTGATGGCGGGCGTGGCGAGATGCTGACTGAATGATGACTGATGATCAACAGCCACATCATTGTCAATCCCTTCCCTCATCAGCTTGCAGCTACATTTCCTTCCGCTCTGTGGGGAAACTCAATATTTAGAATTTGACATGAATGTCAGAGCTGGAAACTGGTGACGCCCTCTTGACCCTCCCTCCTGCGGCCTTCTATCTTGGACACCAGCATCTCGGGGGACACGGCACTGACAGAAGCTGCAAGTAGTCCACATCCACCAATGCTGGCATCTGACACATGCCAGCCTCACCATACCATCCCAGCACATCTCTGACCCACTGACCATTCGCTTCTGTACTTCAATGTTGCAGCTCAGGGTGCACTGGCAACTCTCATTGGAATGCTGCTGCAAGGACACTGTGCTCAGGGACACCCACCCAGCTCATGGACTGTCCCTCTGGGCTGCTCATTCCGTTTTTGTACACACTCACTTTGAGCTGACTTGAATTCTCACAGAATTATTGCCTTGTCTTAGCCTGCCCTCAACAGTGTTTCCCCTCAGCTAGAGCTACCAGGCTCACCCGCCTGCTGTATTGCCTTTGTGTTTAGCACAGACACACACCCAGAAAGCTGAATATCATTGTCCACAGTCAGTCACGGTACCCACACTGAGTCAAGGGGAGTCTCAGATCCCAGTCCGGGAGTTTGGATACAGTCAGTCAGCCTTTCATGGTTGTTAGGGTCAGAGTCCTTCCTCTGTGAGGGGTTGAGGAGCTGAATGTTGGGCTGTCTCATACCCCTCTTGGCTCTTTCTGCTCTATTGTGGGATAGTTCCTCCTGGAATGAGCGAATTATCAAGAGGCATTAGGGAGATGGAAGTGGTTGGTACAGCTATTATTAATGGTACAGCGGAGGGAAAGATGGGGAGATATCCTGAGTGAGTTAGTGGGCAGCACAGACACCAGGAAGAGCTGGCGAGTGGGACAGAGAAGAGGTTAGAGAGAAACCGAGAGAAGGTGCTGCATTCAGTGAGAGTGGGAGAACATGAGTCATGGTGGGAGGTGGGTGCAGTAACAGAGAGAGAGAGAGGGCAAGGTCACGAAGTGCATATGGTGCCACTTACACTAGTCACTGATGTCCTTCCTACACGGTTGGGCATTCACCCAGAAGGCTGGCATCTCACTGGCCCACGGGTCAATCTCAGACAAGCTAGCAGGTCTGGTGTCATGGCTTCCCCTGCTAGTCATAGAGTCATAGAGATGTTCAGCATGGAAACAGACCCTTTGGTCCAACCCATCCATGCCGACCAGATATCCCAATCCAATCCAGTCCCACCTGCCAGCACCCGGCCAATATCGCTCCATACTCTTCCTATTCATATACCCATCCAAATGCCTCTTAAATGTTACAATTGTACCAGCCTCCACCACTTCCTCTGGCAGCTCATACACACACTACTTTCCGCGTGAAAAAGTTGCCTCTTAGGTCCCTTTTATATCTTTCCCCTCTCCCCTAAACCTATGCCCTCTAGTTCTGGACTCCCCGACTCCAGGGAAAAGACTTTTTTTATTTATCCTGGAGGAAGATAATGTCCCTGTCCTGCACCATGCCATCTACCAGAGCCTCAGGGGCTCAGCCACAAAGTGGGGCCCTCAGTTTACTACGATTCCCAATCCCCCTCGCCGTCATGTCCAGGACATTTTCGGATTGTCAATCCAAGAGTGTAGTGGCTTTTTTTTAAAATGGCATCTGCAGCAGGGAATCCGGTGCATTCTGGGCTATCTGGGCAGTGGGCAGTTTTTATACCTATAACAAAGCGGAAAATAATCATTGGGCTCGTATCAGATAAAAGAAGGGACATAGAGGCAGGGCAGGTAGTTCATGAGGCAGATTCAGGATGTTGTTATTATGAGACTGTTCACTCAGACTTGTGGAGACAAACCCTCCATGAAACTGACAGAAATGAGATTGGCCAAGTCAGGCCCTTGTCTTTTGCAGATTTTGTCGTGCAAACTATTGGCAGTTATCAACTTAAAGAGAGAGAGAGGACCTATAAAGGAGATTCACATCCTTAAAAGAAGCTGGGGAGAAAATTCCCCTGCCATATTTGCTCATTGTTCATCATTGTCGGTTCCTCACTGAATAGAGGCAAAGTGTCAGAGACCTGCTGATATTGTAGCTTAGTTTAGTATGAAGCAAGAGGCTGACTGAATACTTGCAGATCGGAATTCTGCACGGCAGGAAGAATGGACCCTTAGAAAATCCCCGAGGAATCCAGGACTGTCAGCTTGAATTTCTGCATAGAAAAATGTGTGTAATTAATCTGGCTGTTTGGTTTTCATGCAGAGATTCGTACAGTTGATGTGACTTACTAGATTTGATGAGCGAACACATAGTAGTCTGCTTAAAAATGGAAGCTATGAGGTCCAGTTGAATGTACCAAGCAACCTGGAGAAGTGCAAGTCGAGTCATTTAGGGATAGCAATCAATAGAAAGAATACACAATAAATGAGCATACTGTCACTGTGGACAGATCCTAGCATAAATATCTCCCTATTTCTCCCTTTTTGTTGCTTTGACAAAAGGTCAGTTAAACTCGAAATGTCAGCTCTTTTCTCTCCTTACAGATGCTGCCAGACCTGCAGAGATTTTTCCAGCATTTTCTCTTTTGGTTTCAGATTCCAGCATCCGCAGTAATTTGCTTTTACCCTGAAAGTAGCCAGCATCATCAATAATCTAAATAAGGCAGCAAATGGCACATTTCCTTTCTCAGTTCAAGTGCAGAATGTAAGAGCAGGAAGCTTATACAAGAACGGTATAAATAACTAGATCAATCACAGCCTGTGTACTGCATGTAGTTCTGGTCTCTATATCACATGGAAGGATGGAATTAGAATGGATTGTGTAGAGGAACAATGTGAGGATTGCAGATGCTGGAAATTAGAGTCAAAGAGTGTGGTGTGGGAAAAGCACAGCAGGTCAGGTAGCAGAGTGCCAGGAGAATTGACGTTTCGAGCATGTTTCATTCTTGGAGGTGGTAATGAAGAGTTTTGTTATCCTGGGAAAGTGATAATGCAGTTATGAGGAAAGGTTGACGTGGAGGATGCTGAGAGGAGATTTGATTAGCCTGCACATGTTGTCAAGGGCCTGGATAGAGAGGGAGAGACTGTCTTATTCTTATTGGAGAGCTCAGTTACCAGCAGCAAATATTTAATGTAATTGGCTAAAATATTAGAAAAGTCATGAGGAAACTTGTTATTTCTCCCAGAGTAAGGAAAGGATCTGAGAGTCATGCATGGAAGCGGAGTCGAGGCAGAAACTCTGGAATATTTTATAAATGTGCCTAGATCTGAACCTGAAGTCCTACAGTCTCTGTGGAATCATAACAATGTTTTTTTGAAAGGATGAAGCTGGGTGGCACCTTCTTTTTAATCAGTGCAGTCAATTTCCAGAGTAATCTGTGTTGTAGAAATGTCTGATATTTAGACAATATCGAGAGAATCAATGTAAAGGGATCGGGGAGAGGACAGAGAAGAGTAGTGTGTAAATTGATTAGCATCACAGAAACACTGATCCCAGCCTTTATACACAATGCTACTTCACTGCGGTGGGCTTTTTCTCCTTCTTGTATCAATGCTGAAAGCCTTTGATTATCCGGTTCTCAGTCTTGGTCACACTGCAGCCATATCGGTCTTGTTTCATTCTATTTGTTTTACTGTTTCATTGGCCTTGATTAAAAAAGCAGGAAGGAATATGGGGATGACAGCAAGTACCAGAAATCATGATGAATGTAAAAGGTTACAGAGATAGGAAGGCGTGTAAAAACAGTGGGATATTACAGAGATATGGATTGTTCTAGGGGCTGAGGCAGATTACAATGACAAAGATAGTTTTAGGTTTTGGTTGAAGTGAAAAGTGAGCTGGACCAGCCAGATCAATATTTTGTCTACAGTAAACTTGCAAAAAAAAACTCTCCACGAAACCTGATGAAAATGATACCCATGTCTGTCTGTATCAGAAAAAGAATCCAACGGATGTGGGAGATGGTGGGAGGGCTGAGTAGTGTTGTGAGAAGTGGTTAAAGCACACAAGGCTTACAGATAGAGCCCTCACTGTGACAGGTGAACTGATCTGTCCTACCATAGAGATTCGGGTCAATGATGCAGACTGAATTCACACCAGATGAAACAAGTTTTGTTTTCATAAAATACTTTTTAATTGTAATATTTCAGGAAGTGAAAACTTAATCTTATCTGATGCTCTGTTGAGTTGACCCTGGTCACGTATTCCTACCTGGGAATTGTTGCCTTTCAGCAGTCACTTCTGTTGTGACAATGTCAGTTCGGAATCACATGTAGATACGGATACAGAATAGGTAAGTACATTCAGAACTGAACAAGCCCAGCGCATTAGGTATTTATAGCTACTCACATCTATTCTGGAAATGAGTCCCACAATCAGACCAGGAAAATCCCACACTTCCTGCCTTGCCTGAATATTCTCAGCTGCTCTCACCTATCCTAGAATTGATCTCCCAAATATATTTGGAAGATTACAGACTCTGCCCCGCCTTTGTGGGGTCAGCTGCTCGCACCTATTCCTGTATGGAGTCCCACAGTTGGAAAAGGCAGATCCCAAACTCAATCATACATCCATACATTTGCAGTTTAATAGCATGTTTTCCTCTTCAAAATATAGTCAAACATGCAAACTAAAGATTATTTTCTCTGTGCCTACAAATATCAGTCTCTGTGACATCCCTCATGTTCTGTCACCCTTCCCAGCTCTGCAAATCCTCTACATTCTACAAACAGTCATACGTTTATGAGATTCTTCAAACACAAAATCTACCCCTACCCCGAAAAAGCCTTTCCTCCTCTTGGAGAAGGTCACAGACATACAGGCAGATCAAGTTTGTGAATGAGATTAGAGATAAAAAGGATGTTATAGGTGAAGGGGTTTGACATAGAGAGCTTGCAGAAGACAAAAGAAAACCTTGTATTAACACTGCAGGAGATTAATATGACGAGGTTCTCCTGAAAGATAATGTGACTTTTCTTGGAAGATTTCATGGAGAGTATTGCAGTAGCGGGAGGAATTTCAGAGACAGTGAGATTTGAAGGGGTTAATGAAGATTCGTGATAGATAGAGGGTTTTTTTGATCTGGTGGAGATTACAGAAATAAGGACAGCTGGAGGTATTTCCACAGATAGGGTGGGATTTGGAATGTGGAGACTGCAGAGTTAGGGAGCTGTGTAGGGAAAGAAGGTGGTTACAGAATCGGGAGTCCTGGAGGGACAAGAGGCTTTTACACAGAAGATCACACATTGGAGCACGTTTTTAGACAACAGGGAAAATTGTAGGGACTTGAGGAAGTGTAAGAGATGGTCAGATTTGTAAGGGACGGAGAAAGGTGCACTGAATAATGAACAGTGTAATGGCTGGAGGAGGTTATGGAGATCATGAGATTTATGTGTGCGGGAGGGAGTTCGTGACATTGATAGACTGATGGTTGTGTGAGCTGGAGAAGATTGTAAAGATTGGGAGCTTTCTATTTATCAGAGTTATTACAAACAAAGCTGTCAGGCCTTGAGAATTATTACATAGAGAGGGAGTATTTAGAGGAGATTTCAGAGAAAGGCGGTTTATAAAATGGCCTGCATGAGTTACAGAGATAAGGAGGGGTACTTTGACTGATGGATGTTTCAGAGGTAATTCGGATCGTCCAGCATCAATGAGGTTATGGAGACACAGTATTATTAAAGTTGGAGAACTCTTGAGACATCACACCAACCCACACAGAAAAATTAAGGCAAGAAGTGTGTCATTTTACCCATGATATTTGCACCAGCTCTTCATCTGAGTTCATTACAGAGTAGTGATCCCTTGCTTTCTCCCGTAACATAATTCATTTCTCAAAGTTTTGGAGAAGATTTGTAGCTTGCGTGGTCGTTGTTGTGGTTTTGTTCGCCGAGCAAGGAATTTGTTTTGCAAACGTTTCGTCCCCTGTCTAGATGACATCCACAGTGCTTGGTAGCCTCCTGTGAAGTGCTTCTGTGATCTTTCCTCCGGCATTGTAGTGGTTTGTCTCTACAGCTTCCGGTTGTCAGTACCAGCTGTCCGCTGCAGTGGCCGGCATATTGGGTCCAGATCGATGTGTTTGTTGATAGAATCTGTGAATGAGTGCCATGCCTCTAGGAATTCCCTGACTGTCCTCTGTTTGGCTTGTCCTATAATAGTAGTATTGTCCCAGTCGAACTCATGTTGCTTGTCATCTGCGTGTGTGGCTACGAAGGATAGCTGGTTGTGTCGTTTCGTGGCTTGTTGGTGTTCATGAATGCGGATCGTTAGCTGTCTTCCTTTTTATCCTATGTAGTGTTTTGTGCAGTCCTTGCATGGTATTTTGTACATTACGTTGGTTTTGCTCATGCTGGGTATCGGGTCCTTTGTCCTGGTGAGTTGTTGTCTGAGAGTGGCTGTTGGTTTGTGTGCTGTTATTAGTCCTAGTGGTCGTAGTAATTTGGCTGTCAGTTCAGAAATGTTCTTGATGTCTGGTAACCTGGCTAGTCCTTTGGGTTGTGGCATGTCCTCATTCTATTGTCTTTCCCTTAACCATCTGTTGATGAAATTGCAGGGGTATCCGTTTTTGGCGAATACATTGTAGAGGTGTTCTTCTTCCTCTTTTTGCAGTTCTGGTGTGCTGCAGTGTGTTGTGGACCTATTCAACAGTCTCTTGATGCAACTTCTTTTGTGTGTGTTGGGCTGGTTGCTTTCGTAGTTCAGGACTTGGTCTGTGTATGTGGCTTTCCTGTACACCTTTGTGGTGAATTCTACATTCGGTGTTCTGCCACACACGCGGATGACAAGCAACGTGAGTTCGACTGCGACAATACTACTATTATAGGATAAGCCAAACAAAGAACAGACAGGGAATTCCTAGAGGCATGACACTCATCCACAGATTCTATCAACAAATACATCGACCTGGACCCAAGAGACCGGCCACTGCAGTGGACAGCAGGAACTGACAACCGGAAGCGGCAGAGACAAACCAATATAAATGCCGGAGAAAATATCACAGAAGAGCTTCACAGGAGGCTCACAAGCACTGAGGATGTCACCTAGACAGGGGACGAAATGTTTGCAAATTCCCAGCTCGGCGAACAGAACTACAACAATTATACATTGCTTTTAGTCTCAATAATCATCCAATTTCCTCTTGAAAATTTCCAATCAACATCCATTTACAACACATCCAAGTGTATCCTAACGACTCGCCAAGTTAAAAGGTTCTTACTTCTATCATAGCTCTCCTATTGTACATAACCTGAAATCTGTGTCCTCTCGTTTTGTGAGTGGGTCCAGTTTTATCCAATCTAATCTATTCAGTCTGCCTATGAGTTTGAAAAACTTCATCCGATCTCCTCTTAGCCACCTTCACTTCAGTGAGAACAGTTGCAACAGTCTGACTTCATAACTGATCTTTCTCATTCCTGGAAATATTCTTTTAGATCAGTTCTTTATCCTTTCCAATGTGTTCACACTGTCCGATCATGTGACACAGTTGAAGTTGAATGTGTTTGATGCAAGTTCAACATCATCTCCTTACTCTTGAACTATCAGTATTCATAAAGACAGGAACACTGTATGATTTGTCAATGTTTAATGTCCTACAAACCTCAATGGTGTTTGCGCATCCTGTGCGTCTGTATTTCTGCCTATTTTATGTTGTATTTTAATGTTCTTGATAGAAAGTTGCATTGTCTCATGTTTCAATGTGCCAAACTTCATCAACCACCTTTCTATTGTTTCTAACAAGTTAGCAATGTAAGTTTAGAGTTCTACAACGTTTTCCTCACAGTTTACAATTTCTTTAAGTGCTGTGTCAACTGTAAATTTTGAATGTGTCCCTGCACACCACTTGTACATCGTTCACACATATCAAAATGAATGAGGTCACCAAAACTGAATCCTGTGGAACTTCACTGCACATCTATCTCCAGCCTGAATTAAAAATCTAGTGAACATTCCTCTCGATTTCCTACCAATCAGTCAATTTTGTGTCCACATTGATACACTCCCTTTTATTCCATGAATGAATGAATGAATGAATGAATGATTTAATGTCACATATGTCGATGGAAAAACAGTGAAACCGGTTTGTTGCCTGTGCCACAAATATATTCCTCATCAATGTTGTACCTTTCGTGTGACAGAGTTTCCTCCTCTGTCACCATGACCTGGGTGGGTTCGGCCATTTTGGTAAAGACAAAGATGAAGTATTCATCTCACACTTAGCCATTCATCTCAGTATAAATCCTCTTTCAAGTGTTGAATCAGCCTTACTCCACCTTTTCACACGCTCCCTTAGAGGTGTGACAATTTTATGTTGGCTTTCCGTTTTCTCATAAATTCCTCCGCTGTATCATCTCTACCCTAAACCTTCAGCATATTTCCTGGTTCACAATATTCTTCTCTATCTGACAGCTATTCAATTGGTCTTCTTCACCTTAACCTTTTGTTCCATTGTCATCGAGGGAGCATTGGGTTTGTTTTCCCTGCCTTTCCTGTGTGAGGAACTATCCCTCGAACAGACCCAAGCCATTGAAGGGAGCCCATTCTTCATTTTTTTCTTTTTTCTGATCAACTTGGTGTTCCGTTCACACCTTCCCAGATTCATTCTTGGCCCAGTGAAGGCAGTTCTCAGTCGATTGATTTTTCTCAAACTCAGTCAATGCACAGCATTCTCTCCCATCATCCTGAGCATTACAATAAAATGATCATCGTGCCTGAAAATGTTCCCACCTGATACTAGATCCACTTTATCCACTTCTTTTCCAAGGTTCAACAGTATACGGTCCCTTGGGGTGGGCACATACTCCTGCAGTAAGCTCTCCTCCATGCAATCCGTCACTACCCAGACACAGTCAGTATCCCAACCTGCAACTGGATAATGGAAGTTTCTCAACACTATCACGTTGCCATCTCTGTATCCTTTTCACTAGTTGGCAGCCCACAGGCGGTCCCTCACAGCATAACCTTATAGTTTTTTTTAACTAAAGCTCCAGCCAAATTCATTCTGAACTTGAAGGCATCACCTTAATCTCAGACTCATTAACTAACACTATCCTGAACCAATACTTCTACACTTTATCTTTTGCTTTCCTTTATATCATTTTTGATTACGTTATACGTTAAACTCCATCCATCAGGAAGGATGCATTGGACCTGGAGGAGGTCTTTATGACGTTCACAAGAAAAATCCCAGGAATGAAAGGCTTAGCAGATGAGTAATGTTTCAGGGCTCTGGGACTATACATGATGGAGTTTAGAAGGACAAGGGGAGATCTGGTTGAAACTTACAGAATACTGAGGAGTGGCTTGGACAGAGTGGACGTTGGGAAGATGTTTCCATTGACAGGAGAGATGAGTAACCAAGGGCACAGCCTTTGAGTAAAGGGAAAACCTTTTAGATTGGAGATAAGGGGAAACAGCTTCACCCAGAGAATGGGGAATCTGTGGAAGTCATTGACACAGAAGGCTATGGATGCAAGGTCATTGAGTAGATTTAAAACAAAGATAGAAAAGTTCTTGATTGCCATAAGATCAAGAGGGAAAGATCGGAAATTGGGCTTGAAAAACCAATCAGACAAAATTGAATGGTGGAGCAGACTTGATGAACACAGTGACATTCTTAACACCACGATCCGGGAATTACATTGACAGTCACAGAAACGCTGACACCGTCTTCAATTTCGTGACTCCTCTGTGACTATTGCCCCTCTTTCCTTTTCTCTACACTCCTATACAGTCAGGCTGCATGTGGTGCCAGAGATATGGCTCTGAGTGAATTTCCCTGAGCAACCCGTATCTTCATCAGCTTCCAAACTGGGAAACGTAATGGGGAGGGAGCCTCCCCTCCCCTCCCCTCCAGGGTAATCCTGTATTTCCTGACCGCACCTCTTGACTGATCACTCGTTCCCTTCCTTTTTACAGGCCGTTATGACAGCAGTGTGATCCCCTCCCTTTAAGTATTATCCACCTAACTCTCAGCATCATAGATGTCTCACAGAATCTCCAGTCATTAACTGAGCTGCAGGACCAGGTGTTCATCTCGAACACCGGGGGGGGGGGCGGGGCTATAACTTCTCAATGTAACAGAAAACGTTTCCCGTTCAACCAACCTGCACTACCGCAACATAAGCTGAAACGTGTTTAGTCTTACTCAATGAATTTTGTTGTATAAAGTTAACATCAGGTGCATACGTTTCACATGCATTCCCTTATCGGTCTGTAGCTGACTGGGATTCTTTATTATACTGATTCAGACTTTCACTTATTACTGATATTTGAGCCTTCAACCCTAATTCCATGGAAGAAAATGTCATTTTGCAGCAAGTTACAGCAAGTAATGTTTATTATCAGCAAATGAACTTTCATTTTCTTTGTGAAGACCACACAGGGTCAACATCTCTGTGACTTCCAGGTACGTGTAATCCTCCAGCTTCCACTCCACTCTGCTCCCTCACAGGGTCACTGTCACTGTAACACCCAGGTATATGTAATCCTCCAGCTTCCATCCACTCTGCTCCCTCACAGGGTCACCGTCTCTGTGACTCCCAGACATGTGTAATCGTCCAGCTCCCACTCCACTCTGCTCCCTCACATGGTCACCATCTCTGTTACTCCCAGTATGACTAGGCCTCAATACTCAGTGTTGATTTATTTCCCCACACTTTTGCTGCCTCTGTAACTCTCAGGTGTGAGTGAGCCTCAAGCTCCTGCTCCAAGTTTCTCCCTCACACAGGTCACTCCCTCTGTGACTCAGTGCTGATTTCGAGCCTGCTGCTCTGCTGTTTCTCCAATTCCAAGTCCCAGTCGGCCTTGATTCTCACTGCTGATTTATATTCTCCCGCTCTGTGCTGCTCTCTCTCAGGTTCTCTCCCTTTGTGACTCCCAGGTAATGGTCGGCCTCAAGCCTCAGCTGAGATTTATAACATCCCATTCCGCACAGCTCTATTACAGGATCGCCGTTGTGCCTGGAAAACAGTGGGAAAGAGGAGGATTAGAAGGGGCAGAGGGTGTTACAGTGATTGAGAGAGCTTTATGGGCTGGATCAGGCTATCTGGAGAAGTAGGCAGACGTGCGGTGCCTAAAGCAGGTTACTGGAAGATACAGGGAGAGTTGCAGGAATTGAATAAGGCAAAGGAAATAGAGAGTTGGTGGTTCGTTTTTAACGGAGCTTTGTCGAGTCTAAAGGGTTTTTTTTTGTGAACTGCTTAGAGAGATAGAAAAAACTTCAACGAATGCAAATTGACAACCATAAGTGTTGTAAGGTACTGGACACTGCTGCATATTACAGAGCTGGAAAACTTATAATAACTGGGTGGGTATAGATCATTGGTGCACTGGTGGCATTCAAGGACCCTCAGAGAACGGGAGCATTCCGAAATGGTGGGACTGTGGGGGCTGGACGAGGTGAGGTGGATAAGGAGGGTGAAAAGTGTGTATTAAACACATCCAGCCATTGCAATTCATAGAGATTTAAGGAGGGGAACCTGTGTTGTAATTTGTAACAGTGATATGGAGGGATACAGATACTGAGAGTTTACAAATTTAAAAAGGAAGAGTTGAATGCTGATCAGAAGTTTAAACAGGAATAGAAACAATTTGCAAGATCAACAGCACAGACGGGAATGGAAGAGGTGAGGTATTGTGAGGAACTATAAGAGTTGTACGTAGACGAGTATGTCACCGATAAAGGGAGAGCTGCATTGTCTGTACGCAGTTACAGTGGCACATGTGGGTTATGTTACAGACAAGAGGAATGTTGTAGTGCCTGCTGGAGGGTACACAGACAACAACAGTTCCAACGGCTGGTGCAGTCACTCAAGAAGGCAGCTCACCACCATCTTCTCTGGGACAACTCAAAAGCAATTTAAAAATGCTGACTCAGCCAACAATGCACATGTCTGTGAATGAATGAAGGAAGGAATTTGTAGAAAAATCAACAAGCAGCACTGAGGTCACTCAGGAAAGCTCTTTCAGCAGCCCTTCACAAAACCGGAACCACTATTCCCTGGAAGGACAGGAGCTACAGGTGCACGGACACACCAGAATTTCCAAGGTGTCCTCCAAGCCATGTTCCATCCTCTCAGCAATGTGTCTGTCCTTCACCCAAAGGACTGCAATGGGTCAGGAAGACAGCTGACTACCACCTTCACCAGGGAATTACAAATGGGAAGGTAATGATGGCCGAGCAAGTGATAACCACGGGACATCACTGAATTTTAAAAAAGGGAAATTTAAAGACTGTTCATGTTCTCTTTGCTTCCTCCATACAACCCACAATCCCAGCTAATTTTGTGTAACCAACAAATGTGGAACATTAGATTTTGTCCGACCATCAAACACATCAAATCCATTTGAAATTAGCTGTATGTCAAGCACTAATCCATTTTCTTCCAATTAATTTTCTGTCGGTTAAAGAATTCTCAATCCATGCCAGTATATTCCCTCCAATCCCACATGTGCCAATTTTGCTTATCCACGTCTTTAGTGGAACCTTGTTAAAAGGTTTCTGAAAATCCCAATAAACCATTCCTCCCTTTTATCTACTCTGCTGAATACAGCCAGACAGGAAAACAAAGCCAGCAGTGTTTATGAAATGACATCTCGCTTTCAGAACAACATGCTGGCACTTTCAGAAGACAGAGAGTGGATATAAAGGAGTCAGCCAGTGACAAGTGGAGTTCCATAGGGGTAAGCGTAGGGACCCCCCTGAACATGCTGTACATTAACAGTCTGGACAAGGGATGTGAGGGGGTATGGGAAACAGATTTCCCAGAAAGATCCCAGAGATGAAATGCTTGTCACATGAGGAACAGTTGAAGATTCTGTGTCTACTCTCGATGACGTTTAAGCAGCGGTGGTAGAATCTGATTCAAACGTACAGAATACCGAGGGACCTGGATAGAGTGGATATGGGGAAGATAGTTCCATGATTCGGAAAGACTCGGGCCCAAAGAGAGAGCTTCAGAGTGAAGGGACGCCACTCTAGGATGGAGATGTGGAGCAATTTATTCAGCCAGAGGGCGATAATCTGGAGAGTTCACTGCCCACGGGGGGCTATGGATCATAAGTAATTCAGTGTATTAACTCAGAGATAGATAGGTTCTTGTCAGGGTGTTGTGCTGGATAATACCAGCATGTCAGGCAGCATCCGGGGAACAGGAGAATCGACATTTCTGGCAAAAGCCCTCAATCAGGAAAGGACTGATGAAGGCCTTTTGCCTGAAACGTAGATTCTCCTGCTCCTCGGATGCTGCCTGACCTGCTGTCCTTTTCCAGCACCACACTCTGAACTCTAACCTCCAGCATCTGCACCCCTCACTTTCACCTGGTAGATAGGTTCTTAATGAGTAAGGGGATGAAGTGTTACAGGGACGAGTGGAACAGACTCGATGGTCCAAGTGGCCGACTTCTATATTTGATCACAGAAACCCGACAGTGTGGACAACATTCCATGGCCACGTCTCCTAACCTGCACATCTTTGGACTGTGGGAGGAAACAGGAATACCTGGAGGAAACACACACAGACGCAGGGAGATCTCCACACTGCCAATTGCCCGAGGCCGGAATCGAAGCCTGATTCTTGTTGCTGCGAGGCAGCACTGCTAACCACTGAACCACCGCGCTGCCTCCGTGCCATCGGGATGGGCTTACAGGCCGTGCTTATTCATCTGCTTTCGAATTGTGCAGTTATCATTTCTGCCATATCATTTACCATACATTGCAACACTTTCCTGATTATTACCGTCACCTCTTGGTTTCAGATAGACTGCAGAAAGCCACATCACAAAGTAACTTGGAAATTGTTGTGTATATATCTCAGAACAGTGGTCTACAGAGTCAGCGGGTCATAGAAAGGGCAAGTGGAATGCTGGTGTTGTCTCCAAAGGGAATGTAGAATAACAATAGGGAAGGATTGTAATAGCTTTAGACGGTTCCAGTCAGCTCACAATGGAAATAATGTGAACAGATGTGGGCCCCTATCTAGAGGGAAATGTTCTTGCATTGGAGGCAGCCCAGGGAAGGTTTGACAGATTGTCCCTCATAATGGAGGGATATTGACGAGAAAAGCTGGAGAAGGTTGAATTTGAACTCATGAGAATTTAGAAAATGAGGCAAATTTACTGGTACATCAAAGATTCTTTGGTCTTATTCCAGGATCTGTACTGAGGCATTGCTTCCCTGAGCAAGGATCTGTAACCAGAGATAAAGGCGAATGTAGGCACTGGGGAAGCTTACAGAGAAAAGCAGGGGTGTTGAGATTGGAGGATGTTACAGAGTTGGATGGGTTGAGGTCACTGTTGGTGCTTAGAGATCAGACAGGTTGTTGGGATGAAAAATGTCACAGAGAGGTACAGGGTTATCAGTCCTGAAGGAGTTACAAAGATAGGGAGGGTGGTTTTTGGAGCTGTAGGGAGGGCTGTAGGGCCTCGGCAATACACTGATAAGGATGTTCGTTGGCTGTGCAGGCGTTTACTGAGTTGGAAGGTTCGAAGGAACTGGATCAGTTCAGAGCCAGGGAAATTTGTAGGGATTGGAGGAGCCACAGATACGAAGGATTGTAGGACTGCAGGAGTTCAGACAGTTATCTAGCACTGTGAAAACAGGTTTGCAGCATTCCCATCCATTACACATAGATGTGGAATGCTGTTATAGAGGAGGTTACGGAAATCGAGAGGGTTGTAGGTGTTGGAAGATATGACAAAGACAGTTACAAAGCTGTAGTATTTGAGGAGGTTACAGCGACATGATGCATTGAGGGAGTGGAAGCTGCTTCAGGTATTAAACATGCTGCAAGGGATCAATAACTTTACATCAATCAGCGGGATTGGAAGCTCTGGAGAAAAAGAACGAGAATTGCAGCAATTGAAGGATGTCACAGAGATGGGGGGTAACATATGTGTATGAGGAGTTATAACATGAGATGAGCTGTATTCAATGGAGTCAGGGAAGTTACGGGGAGATCCGAAGGGACTACAGGTGATCAAAAGGACAACAAGGCTTCTCAGTGTAGGATGGGGGTAGTTTACGGAATGAGCTATTTACAGAGACAAAGAGATTTGTATAGAATTGAGGCACTAACAGAGATGCGTAAGGCTGCAGTGAATGATATCAGATGCTGAGCTACTGGAGGGTTCATCAATGGGAAGGCTGGAGAGTGTGGCAGAGCATACAGACACAGGAACAGCAATAAGGCCTGGTGATACTTAGACAGATAGAGAGCATTGAACAAACTGGAGGAGGTTCCAGCGGTAGGGAGGATTGTCAGGGAGGGTGATGTTTACACAGACGGGAGGGGGGTGTTTAGAACAGTAGAAGGTGAAGAAGATGAGTAGATGGATGGAGATACTGGAGGAGCGTACTTTGACAGGGTGGGTTTTATACAAATATATAAAAAGAGAGAGAGAGTTACAGATACAGGGAGATTTTTGGGACAAAAATAAGGAACGCAAAGGGAGAGTTGCCAAGTCAGACAAAGAGAGAATGATTGAGGTGCTGGAGGGGGAGGAGGAGCAAACAGAGATGTGGATTGTTGCTGTGGCTGGAGAAGTACTCTGAGTACAGAGAGACTTTCAGGGCCAGGAGCAGGTTACTGGGACAATGGCCTCCACAGTCTGTGAGGACTGGAGTATGCCTGACAGATGGGGAGTGTTATAGCTGTCAGAGCAGTTCCAGTGCAGGTCTGACAGATGGGGAGTGATATAGCTGCTGGAGTAGTTACATAGTAGGCTTGCTAGATGGGGGGAGGGGGGTAATATCACTTGTGCAGTTACAAAGTTGGGGAGTGATATCACTATTGAAGCAGCTAGAGTGGCCTTGGCAGATAGGGAGTGATAGAGCTGCCGGAGCAGATACAGAGTGAGACTGACAGATGGCTAATGATATAGCGGCCAGAGCAATTACATAGTAGACCTTACAGATGGGGAGTGATATAGCTACTGGAGAAGATACAGAGTAGGGTTGACAGATGGGGAGTGATATAACTGTAGGAGCAGTTCCACAGTAGGCCTGAAAGATGGGGCGTGATATAGCAGCTGCAGCAGTTACAGTGTTGGCCTGATGGATGGGGAGTGTTATAGCTGCTGGAGCAGGTGACAGATTTAAGGAGGGGTCTGGAGGCTGCTGTATATTGCAGAGACATGGTGGACTGTTGAACGTCAGAAGTTCATACCGAAAGGGAGGTCTGTGGTTGCGTGAGAAGATAACAGAAACAGTGAAGGTTTCAGTGTTGGAAGTGGATTCCGTGTGTGGGATAACGTCGCAGAGGTAGGCGCCGCCATGGTGATTGGACAAGCACACAAACGGAGGGATGCTATAGGATATGATGTTCCAGAGATAGGGAGTGTACCAGCGGATAAAGGAAGTTACAATGATAGACGGGCTTATCGGGCTACAGGAGGAATCGGATTGGGAGGGTTGGAGAGGCTGGAAGAAATTGGACAGATGGGGAGAATTCCATGGTCTGAGAAAATTCCAGTGATGGGTAATTGTGTAGTTTACACAGTTAGTGGGGATAGTGGGGACTGACAGAGATACAGAGCCAGGGAGTGCTACACAGAAACATAGGAAAGAGGGGCAGTTGTAGGCCATTCTGCCCCACCAGGAGAAGGTCAGCTCTGCAGATGCTGGAGATCAGAATCAAGAGTGTGTGTTGCTGCCTGATCCATGATGCTTTTCCAGCATCCGAGGATCAGGAACATAGTTTTGGGCCAGAGCCCTTCATCAGGAATGAGTAGTAATGAAAGGATGGTGTACAGAAATAGGGAGGACATGGAAGAGTTTACTGCAATAGTGAGGTTTGTGGTGATGGTTTTTGCGATTGGATGAAGTCAGTAATACAGTGTGGTGTAGATACTGGATGGTTCTTCAGACTGAAGGAGGTTACAGAAAGTGAGAACTGTAGGGACTGGACTTGGATACAGCAACAAAGAGGATGTTTCAGGTACATGGATGGTTTTAGTGACCTCGTGGTTACATAAATAGGAAGGTTGGTAGTGACGACAGGGCTAGAGTTATGGAGCAGTGTCGTGATGGGGGACGGTCACAGCGATAGAGGAGATTGCAGACATTGGGAGGGTTATTGTGGCTTCAGGACACTGTTCACAGGGAGGGCTACAGGGATAGGAGCAGGTTACAGAGGCAGGAAAGTCTGTAGGGACTGGAGGTGTTTACACAGAAAGGGAGATCTGGAAGGATGGTGGATGATTAGAAGTACTGTGGTGGTGTAGGTTGGGAGGCAGGAATGTTAAAGAGATTGAAGGTAACAGTGATTTCATGTACCGTTGGGGCTGGAGGAGGGTACACAAATAGTCGAGGCTGGAGGATGTTACAGGGACAGGGTGGTCTGGAGGTATTGTGCAAGATGACAGAAAGAGAGATTACTGTAATGATGGGAGGAGGAGATTCCTGAGATTGGGCATGTCGTCCAGTCTGGAGCATTTTGCAGTGACAGGGAGATAGTCAGCATTGTAGTAGGTTGTCCCTTAGGTTCCTTTTATATCTTTCCCCTCTCATCCTGAACCTAGGCTGTCCGGTTCTGGGCTCCACTACCTCAGGGAAAAGACCTTTTCTGTTAAACCTATCCATACCTCTCTTCTAAACCTCCATGTGGTCTCCCCTCAGCCTCAAGTAGCCCCAGCCCATTCAACCTCTCCCTGTAGCTCAAATCTTCCAATTCTGGCAACATCCCTGTAAATCTTTTCTGAATGCTTTCTATTTACACAACATCCTTCCGATAGGGAGGAGACAAGAATTGTATGCAATATTCCAAAAGTAGTTTGTGTCTTGTACAGCCAGAATATGACCTCCCAACTCAATGCTTTGATCAGTAAACGCAAGCATACCAAGCACCTCCTTCACTATCCTATCTACTTGCAACTCCACTTTCAAGGAGCTATGAACCTGCATTCCAAAGATCCTTTGTTCAGCAACACTCCCTAGAAATATACCATGAAGTATGTAAGTCCTGCTGAGATTTGCTTTCTCAAAACGCAGCACTTCACATTTATCTAAATTAAACTCCATCTGCCACACTTCAGTCCATTGGCCAATCTGATCCAGATCCCGTTGTAATCTGAGGTAACATTCTTCGCTATCCACACCTCCAATTTTGGTGTCATCTGCAAACTTACTAACTACACCTCCTATGTTCACATCCAAATCATTTATATAAATAACAAAAATAGTGGATCCACCACCGATCTTGTGGCACTCCACTGGTCACAGGTCTCCAGTCTGAAAAACAACCCTCCATCACCACTCTCTGTCTTCTAGCTTTGAGCCAGTTCTGTATCCAAATGACTGGTTTTCCCTGCATTTCATGAGATTTGACATTGCTCACCAACCTCCTATGTGGAAACTTTTCGAACACCTTACTGAAGTCAATATCGCTCACACTGACCGCTCTGCCCTCGTCAATCCTTTTTGTTATTTCTTCAAAAACCTCAAACAATTTCTTGAGACATGATTTCCCACGCACAAAGCAATGCTGACTATCTCTAATGAGACACTGACTTTCCAAGTACATGCAAATCCTGTCCCTCATGATTCCCTCCTTCAACTTGCCCACCACTGACGTCAGGCGAACCGGTCTGTCGTTCCGTGGATTTTCCTTACCATCTTGCTTAAATAGTTGCACAACGTTAGCCAACCTCCAGTCTTCTGGTACCTCACCTGGGACTATCGATGCTAAAAATATTTCAGCACGGGGCACAGCAATCACTTCCCTAGCTTCCCACAGAGCTCTAGGGTACACCTGATCAGGTCCTGGCAAGGTCCTACGAAGTGTTCCTGAATCAAAAGACCTTGGAGTGCAGGTTCATAGCTCTTTGAAAGTAGAGTCGAAGTTGGATAGGATAGTGAAGAAGGCATTTGGTATGCCTTCCTATATTGGTCACAGTACAGAGTACAGGAGTTGGGAGGTCATGTTGTGGCTGTACTGGACATTGATTAGGCCACTGTTGGAATATTGCATGCAATTCTGGTCTCCTCCCGATCAGAAAGATGTTGTGAAAGATTTACAAGGATGTTGCCAGGGATGGAGGATTTGAGCTACAGGGAGAGGCTGAAAAGACTGGGGCTGGTTTCCCTGGAGCGTCGGGGGCTGAGTGGTGACCTTATAGAGTTTTACAAATTTATGAGGGGCATGGACAGGATAAATAGACAAAGTGTTTTCCCAAGGGTCGAGGCGTCCAGAACTAGAGGGTATGTGTTTAGGGCGAGAGGGGAAAGATATAAAAGAGACCTAAGGGGCAACTTTTTCACACAGAGGGTGGTACGGGCATGGAATGAGCTGCCAGAGAAAGTGGAGGAGGCTGGTAAATTTGCAACATATAAGAGGCATTTGGATGGGTATATGAATAGGAAGGGTTTGGAGGGATATGGGCTGGGTGCTGGCAGGTGGCACTAGGTTCGGCAGAGATATCTGGTTGGCATAGATGGGTTGGTCCGAATGGTCTTTTTCCAGGCTGTACATCTCTATGATTCTATGACGTGATAAGGTCCTGGGGATTTATCCACCTTTATGCATTTCAAGACATCCAGCACCTCCTCCTTTGTAATATGGACATTTTGCAAGTTGACACCAACTATGTCCCTGCATTCTACATCTTCCATGTCTTCCTCACAGTAAACAATGATGTAACACACTTGTTTAGTATCTTCCCATCTCCTGCAGCTCCACGTGCAGGCTGCCTTGTTGATCTTCAAAGGGCACTATTCTCTCCCTAGTTACCATTTTGTCCTTTATGTTTTTATAAAAGCCCTTGGGATTCTCCTTAACACTATTCGTCCAAGCTATCTCGTGCCCCCTTTTCACCCTTCTGATGTCCCGCTTTAGTACTCTCTTACTGCCTTTATTCACTCTCTCTCCTGAGATATGTTTACTTCTTTTTCATCACTGAAACCTCAATTTCTCTCCATATCCAGTATTCCGTACACCTAGCAGCTTTTCCTTTCACCCTAACAGGAATATTGTACACTGTCTCTGGACTGCCGTTTTCATTTTTGAAGGCTTCCCAATTCCCAATGATAAACGTTTCATTCTCTCAAAATGGCAACTCCCCAATTCCTGCAAGTTGCGAAACCGCCACTTGACAATAATGTCAAAATAAAGAGCTTTCCAAAGAAAGGCATCGATGAGCTGAGCTCTGGACAGGAACATAGATCTGGAAGTTACCAGATGCACGGAGAGTGTTTTCTACCTTAGCAGCACCAGATCAGTATCAGGCACAAAGACAGAATGGGCAAATAGATTCACATCTGAACTCACATCTCCCAGCCTGGGAACCTGAAGCTGTGCACAGCCATTCTGGAGAGTTATGCAGATATCAGGAGTATTGCTGTGGCAAATACAGGTTTCAGTAATTTTGAGGGAAGATACTAATAAAGGAGGTTAGAGAGGTAAGGAGGATTGTCGGGACTTGAAGAGGTTTCCCAGTTTACGAGTGTTGGAGGGATTGGATCAGGTTACCAAGATAGGGAGGGTTTAAGATTGAACGATTCCGCAGAAAATCTTTACAGGGAGAAATGAAGGATTCTTGACAGTGTGGAGGAACAGAATAATCTTGGGGTCCACGTCCATTGATCCCTCAAAGCTGGTGCTGAAGCTGATAGCCTTGTTCAGAAGGTTTGTAGGCGAATGTGGCATTTACACAGATAGAGGTGTAAGAGCTGGAGAAGGTTATGGAGATGAGTAGATTGATGGAGGAGCTTGCATTGACGGGGTGGGAGGGAGCCATGGGAGGATGTTGAACTGATATGAGTCTTTTCAGAACTGGATCAGGAGAGTAACAGGCATTGGAGTGAGTTCTACAGATCGGGAATGCTGCAGGGACATGAGACGATTGCAGGGTCTCCACAGATTGATCGTGTCTTTCGGACTGGAAAAAGATATGGATTGATTAAACCCATTGCCAGTCATTCCTCTTCCTTCAAACAGACTCATCCAATTGATGGTAATCATGACGTGGAGGAGCCGGTGTTGGACTGGGGTGGGCAATGTTAAAAACCGCACAACACCAGCTTACAGTCCAACAGGTTTATTTGGAGGCACTAGGTTTCAGAGCACTGTTTCATCAGGTGGTTGTGGAGCACAGTCGTATGGCACAGAATTTATAACAACAGGATAGCAGTGTCATGGAATGTAATATCAAACACATTTAGTTTCTGCCTTTCACCTTTTAGGATTATCACCTGCGCTTCGATAACTGGTGCTTTGAAATAAACCTATTGGACTATAACCTGGTGTTCTGTGATTTTTCATTCACCCAATCCTACCTAATGGCCCCAAACCTGGCCCTGCTCCAGTTTCATCTGGGGACCTGTCTGATCCTTTTCCATAACTCTGTTCTAACGAATGCAGTTGTGATCACTAGACCCGAAGTGCTCTCTGACTGACACTTCAGTCACTTTCCAAACCTCGTTTTCTGAGAGGAGGTCAGGTGCTGCTCCCGCCTGAGTAGAGTTAGGCCTTGTTAGCGTTACATCTTGGTTTAGAAAAATTTCTTGGACACATTTGTCAAATTGCACTCCGTACGGGCATTTTGCTCTGTGGGTGGCCCAGTCCATCCAGGGGAAGTTAACATCTCCAACCAATACTACATTATTATTTCTATAGGTACCTGCAATCTCTCTACATATCTGTTCCTCTCGTATCCGCTGGCTCTTTGGGAATCTGGAACACTCTCCCAACAGAGTCCATCCCCTTTTTGTTTCTAACTTCTAACCAAATGGCCTCATTTGATGATCCCTTAAGAGTATCCTTTCTAAGCACTGTTGTTCTGCCCTCCCTTATCAAACGTGCAACTCTCCCATCTCACTCACTCTGTCAGACCTGTAGCTTCTGTATCCTGGAACAGTGAGCTGTCAGTCTTGCCCTTCTCTCAGCCATGTTTCTGTTATGGCTATAATATCCCAGTCCCCAGAGCCAATCCATGCTCTGAGATCGTCTGCCTTACCAGTCTCGCCTCGTGTGTTGAAATAAATGCACTTTAAACCAGTAGTATTTTCCCTCCCTTGACTGTGCCCCAGGATATCCAGAATTGGAAACTTGTTCTCGGTGGCTTATGTATTTTTCCCCTGACTTGCCGATGGTACCTCTCTTACTTAGAGTCCCTGCCCACCTAGTTTAAACCGTCGCCAGGCAACACTCACAAATTTCCCTCGCAGTGATCCAGGTGTCCCTCTGGTTTAAGTCAAACCTGTTCCCCCTTGTACAGGTCACCGCTACCCCATAAGAGATCTCAATGATCCAAATATTACCCCCTCCTCCAGCTCCTCAGCCACACATCTATCTGGCCTATCTATCTATTTCAATCCTCAACGGTGCAGGTGGCACTGGGAATAATCTGTAGATCACTTCCCTTGAGGTCATCCTTTTAAAACTCTTACCTGACTCTTGATATTCATTTCACAGGACCCCATCCCTTTGTCTACCTCTGTCATGTGGACCGATGTGCACAATGACCAATGGTTACTAACCCTTCCCTTCAGAATGTTCAGTAACGACTCAGAGATATCCTTGACCCTGGTATCCGCGAGGCAGCACACCATCTTGGGCTCTCTTCTGCAGCCGCACAGTCTCCTGTCTGTTCCCCTCAGAACTGAGTCTCCTATCAGTATCACTATCAATAAAGAGGATCTGGTAAACATAGACTGGGAGGACTATCTGCAGTTGGGTCTATATTAGGGAAGTGGGAGTATGTTAAAGTGATACAGAGAAAATTCAGGACAAATGTGTTCCTGACAAGGGAATAGTCAAGGCAAAAAGTCCAGCGAATACTGATAAAGCGATATTATGAGATTGATAAAGAAAATACTGTGTAATAAGACCAGGCAAAGCCATCCAAAAATGTAAGGAGTGCAAGGGGGTCCTTAGAAATGAGGGACAAACAAGGGCCATAAAACATCCTTGTCAAATACTATTAAGGAAAAGTCACAAGGTGTTTTATCAGAATAGTTAGAATAAGAGGATTACTGAGAAAGAACAAGGCCTATGAGAAACCAAAGGGACAATCTGTGCGTGGAGCCAGAGGAAGCAGATGAGGTCTTCAATGAATACTTCACATCTGTATTCACACAGGAGAAATACATTGTATCTGGGGATTTCAGTTGGGATGGCGAGGCTCTAGAACATGTTAAGATCAATAAGGAGGAGGTATTAAATGCTTTCGCAGTCATAAAGGTGGGGAAATCCCCAGTACCCAATGAAATGTATCCTAGGCTGCTATGGGAGGTAAGGGAGGAGATTGCTGGGGCCCTGGTGCATATATTTAATACTTTGCTGGCCACAGGTGATGTGCCGAATGACTGGAGGATCGCTAATGTGGTTAATTTGTTCAAGAAGGGCAGCAGGGATAGGCCAGGTATTTACAGAGCAGGTAGTCTCTCAGCAATGGGAGCGAAATTATTTGAAACAATTCTATGGATGAATCAACACTTGCAAAGGTTAGGATCAACTCGGGTAGAGTAAGATGTTGTCTGAGAAATTCAGTGGAGGTTTTTGAAATGGTGTCTAAAAATATTGAGGAGGGCAGTGCGGATGATGTGGTTTATATGGAGTTGGGTAAGGCTTGTGACAAGGTCCCACATGGAAGGCTGGTCCAGAGGGAAAGAGACCATGGGATCCAAGGCAAGTTGGTAAATTGGATCCACAATTGGTGGATGAATTTGTTAGTGTTTGAAATTCTTTCACCAGCGGGTATACCACAGGGATCGGTGCAGGAGCCATTCCTCGTTATTATGTACATTATCAACTCGGATGCGAAAGCAGAAGAAATCATTAGTAGGTTTGCAGGTGACATGAAAGGTGAGGTATTGTCTACAGTGAGGGGGATGGTCTCAGTCTACAGCCCGATGTCAATCATACGATAATCTGAGCAGAGTTTAGTAGTCATCGAAGTGAGGTAATACCCTTTGGGAGGAACAATAAGCGAAGGACAGACATAATGAACGGTAGGTCCTTGTTGAGATCTGAGGAGCACAGCGATCTTGGTGAACATGTCTATAGATCCCTGGAGGTGTCAGCACAGGGAGACAGAGTGGGGAATGGACCTGACCTGGGGGTGAGATGGGGACCAACACCCTGGTGGGGCAAATTGCTGGAGCAGTTTGAGAGGATATAAACTGTCAGAAAGTTTGAGTTTGGTACACAAGTTAAAGAGAGCAATTTCAACAGAAAAGGCAGGCAAGACCATATCAGGGAATAGGGAAAACCTGATGATTAAACTGCATTTATTACAATGCGAGGGGCCTGACAGCTAAGGAAGATGAACTCAGGTGGTGGATGGGAACATGGCACTGGGAGATTATCGTTATTACAGAAACACAGCTAAGGGAGGGGCAGGACGAGCAAATCATCGTTTCAAGGTAGAGAGACCACAGGAAGCATCGAGGGGGTCGCGAGAAAGGAAGGACGCGTGGTGGTGGGATTTGATTGCATGAAACATTACAGCAATACTTGGACAGTACATTCCTGTGGGATCGCCCACTGTGTTAGTGGAATTGTGAAATAAGAATGGGTCATCACTTTGATACGAGTGTACTGACCCTGAATAATCCGTGGCAGACTGAGGAACAACCATGTCGGGGATCTCAAATATCAATCATAATAATAAGGCTGTTATGGTCGTTGTTTTTAAACTTTCCAAACCATGATTGGCATTGCCACTATTCAATGTTAGGAAGGGAGAAATTTGGTAATTGCGTTCCAGAAAACTCCCAAACAGTACGTAAATGGCCCAACTAGAGAAAGGTGCAAAACCTGACCTCCCCTTGGGAAACAAGGTAGGGAAAGGGACTGAGGTGTTAGTGGGAAAGCATTTTGCCAAAGTGACCACAATTCAATCAGTTTGAAAACAGCGATGGAAAAGGACAGACCTGGTCCAAAAGTTCAAGTTATAAAATGGAGCCAGGCCAATCTTGATCGTATCAGCCAGGAACTTTTAAAAGGTCTTTGGGGAGTCTATTTGCAGGGAAAGGGAAGTCTGGCAAGTGAGAATATTTTAAAAGTGAGATAAATTGAGCGATCAGCGCCCAACATGTTCCTGTTTGCGTGCAGGTTAATGCTGACAGCATTCGGAAACACTGGCTGTCTATTGAGGGTCTGGTCGAGGAAAAGGAGGCACATGTCAGGTACAGCCAGCTGGATCAAGGGAATCCCTGAGGAGCAGAGGGGCTGAAGGAATACACTTCAGGTGGAACTCAGGAATGCAGAAAAGTGACATGAAATAGATTTGACAGATAAGGATAAGGAGAATCCAAAAGTAATTGTATAATTATATTAAGAGCAAAAGAGTAACTCGGGACAAAATATGGGCCCTTAAAGATCAATGAGGCTATCAATGTGTGGAACTGTACGGTATGGCTAAGACCCGAAACACATTTTGCACTCCAGAACTTACTGTGAACAAAGACTGGGCAACTCAGGAACCAAGAGTAATATCTCAGCCCACAACTGGAGTACACCGCAATTCCAGTCTCCCTGCTCTCGGAAGGATGTTGTGAAACTTGAAAGGGCTCAGAAAAGATTCACAAGCTGTTGCCGGGGTTGTTGCTGAATAAGCTGGGGTTATTTTCCTTGGAGCATTGGAGACTGAGAGGTGACCGTACAGAGGTTTATATAAATGTGAGGTACGTGGATTGGGTAAACATTCAAGGTGTTTTCCCAGGGGTTTGGGAGTCCAAAACTAGAGGGCATAGGTTTAAGGTTAGAGGGGAAAGGTTTAGAAGGGACCGAAAGGACAGCTTTTTCATGCACAAGCTGATGTGGGTATTTAACGAGCTGAGGGAGAAAGTAACAGAGACTGATACTAATGACAATGTTTGAAAGGTATCTGGATGGGTATATGAATAGTCAGATTTTAGCGGTATATGGGTCAAATGCTGGAAAATGGGATGGATTTGTTTAGATCTTCTGGTCAGCCTAGACGAGTTGGGGACCGAAGGGTCTGTTTCCATGCTGTACTTCTCTAGCACTTGAAAGGAGTGCACGTTATAGAAGAGGTGGTGCTGGAGGATTAAAACACAAAGGTATGGAAAGCCCCAGGACCTGATTATGTGTACCACAGGACATTGTGGGATGCTAGGGACGAAATTGTGGAGCCCGGAGCAAAGATACCATTGACAGCCATGTGTGATGTGCTGGAAGTCTGGAGGGTGAAATCGTGGACAGTGAAGGAGGTTTACTAAGATTACAAAGGGATCTTGATGATATGGGTGAATGAGCTGAAAAACTGTAGATGGAATTCCATCTAAATCAATGCGAGGTAGTGCACTTGGTAAAACAAACAAGGGTAGAGCTTATACAATTAATGTTAGGACCTCGGTTCGTGTTTTAGAGCAGAGGGACCTCCAGGTTCAGGTACATAATTGTGGAAGTTTGCATCACAGGATGGATAAGACAGTGCTTGGCATGCCTGACTATTGCTCAGTCCATTGAGTGTAAGATTTGGGACGTCAGGTTGAGATTGTTAGGACATTGGTGAGGCCTCTTCTGGCATTACTCTGTCCAGTTCTGGTCGCCCCAGTTATAGGGAGGATGATATTAAGCTTCAGGATGTTCAGAAGAGATTTACCAGGATATTGCTGGGTATGGAAGGCTTGGGTTCTGAAAAATGGCTGGACAGGCTGAGTCTTTTTTCACTGGAACCTGGAGAATGAGAGATGACCTTATGAATGTTTATGAAAAAAAGATTAGAGATATAAATAGAGTTAATGGCAGTTGTCTTTTCCCCAGGATGGGGGAGTCTCAAGAGGAGGGGACACATTTTTAAGGTTAGAGGAGAGAGATGTTCAAAACAAAAGGATATAAGTGGCAAATTGTTAAACAGAGGGTGGTCCAAGTGTGGAATGAACTTCCTGAGGAAGTGATGGATGACGATACAGTGACAACGTTTAAAAGACATTTGGATAAGTACATGAATAGGAAAGGTTTGAAGGGATATGGGCCAACAACAGGCAGTTGGGACAAGTTTACTTTGAGATTATTGTTTGTTTCAACTGAATAGTCAGTTTCCATGCAGTACGATGATGACAAGAATATGGTTTTGTCATTCTTTCAGAAAGGCTGTGATGGAAAGCCAGGGAACTAAAGACCAATTAGCCCAATTTCAGTGATGGGTAAGATGTGGAAGTGATTCTGCCAGACAGGAGTTACATGCATTGGGAAAAGATTCATGAAAGATAGTCAACACGGCTTTGTGTAGACAAAGTCAGGTCTCACTAACTTGACTGTTTTAGTTGAAGTGGTGACCATACATTGCCTACACTACCGTCAGCAGGGTCTTTGGCAGGGTTTATCATGATGTACTGGTTTGTAAGGTTAGATCACATGTGATCAGGGAGAACTCACCAACTGGATGCAAAATTGGCTTGACAGTAGGAGACAGAGTGTGCTGGGAGAGGGTTGTTGCTCAGACTGGAGGCCTGTAACCAGCAGTGTGGTATCAGGATCGGGGCTAGGTTCACTGATGTGCATCATCCACATAAACGATTTGGTTGAGAATATAGGAGTCATTGTTCCTACGTTTGTAGATGATTAAATTAATTTTATAAAGGGCAGTGAATACGGTTACCAAAGGGGATCTTGACCAACTGGGCCAGTAGACCAAGGAATGGAAGATGGAGTTGAAAATCAGGTGTTGGATCTTATTAAGACAAACCAGCGAGAATGATCACGGTTAATGGTAGAGCCCTGGGCAGTGTTGTCGAACAGAGAGAGTCCAAGGGGTGCAGTTATATTATTCCTTGGAAGTGGTATCACAAGTGGACAGGGTGGGGAATGCAGAATTTGGCACACTTACGTTTATGGATCAGAACATTGAGTACATAAGTTGGAGATATTTGTAACATTTTCCTCAATATTTCCCTTGGGCAGAGGAGGCTACGGGTTGATCTTATAAAGGTTTATATAACCATGCGGTCCATAAGGAAGGTGAATAGCCAATGGTAGGTGAGTCCAAAACTAAAGGCATGCATGTGAGGTGAGACAGCAAAGATTCAAAGAGGGAGATGAGGGGCAACATTACCCACAGAGGATGGTGGAGAGATAAAAAGGAATGCCAGGGACACATGGGAGAAAAGAACAATTACAACATGGAAAAGACATTTCGGCGGGTACATGGAGAGGAGAAGGTTTGAAGGGATATGGGCCAGGCGCAGGCAAATGAGTCTCGTTCAGTTTGGGAAACCTGGTCATCATGGACTAGTCGGACTGATGGTTCTCTTTTTGTGCTGTATGAATCTGTATCAAGTTACTGGAGGAAGAGACTATCGAGGTACGGCATGTTGTAGACACAGAGGCAACTTACAGCGATAGGGGTGGTCGTCTGGAATGCAAAAACATTTCAAATAACGGGAGGGACTATAGGAATGGGAACTAATGAAGGAATTACAATTATTGAAGAGACTGGTCCATCAGACATACCATAGATACCGTGTTGGAGAGGGAACACAGAACAGAAAGATCTCAGGCAGCATTCCTACCCTCTTGTGGGAGGCCTGCTTTCCCCTCTGATGTACGGATACTCACTAACACAGCACAGGCCTGGATTGATAACACTGAATTCCCGATGTGTCTCAGTGCAAAGTAAGTTAAAGTAGGGGCGGTGATTGAGCTTGGGGTGTGCCTGTACTGTGCTACCCCTCCAGCACTGTAACTATGTCATGTCTTGTAGGCCGATGTTTGGAGCCCTCTCATTGCTCTCTGCGCTGTGCACTGTGAGTGATCTTTCCTCACTGAAGGATTTATTGAAGGCTGCAGGTCTCCCTGCCCTTTGTCTCTCTGTCTGACCAACCATCTTCAATGAGACACCCAGCAGCGGGGAAATCTTTTGAGTCAGGAACTTACTGAGTACCTACAGGAGACAGACAGAATGGAAAATTAGACTGATGCAGTGAGGGTTACATATGGAGAATGGCCCTGAGTCCCACAGAGATCTGGAAAATCCCAGTCTCCATCTCTGGCCTGTGCTTCCTCGTCTCTCTGGAGTGGAGAATTCTGTTGCCTCAGGATCTGGAGTAGCTGCAAGAGCTCTGTGCCTCCGCATTTCAATACCTCAGCAGGAAGACTGTCTGCTCCAGCAGTCTTGTTGTTCTTGTGCTGGCGGATAGCCTTCTGCACTTCGTGTGGGGCTGGGGCATTGCTGAGCCCATGGTGTGTAGCCTGTTGTGGCATACGGTCAAGTACGCTCTGATCGATGACAGAACCCTGGTTGAGGAAGTCTCTGAAGTGCTCCCCCCGCGTTGTTTAATGTTTTCTTTGTCTTTGCTCAGAGTCACTCCGTCCTTGGCCAGCAGTTGGATGGGGCCTGGGGGGCTTGGGTAGTAAGGTGGAATTCAAATGGATTATGAAGTTCCACAGTGACCACTCCAAGTACACTCAACAGTCTGAAATTTAAACAAAGCAAACTACATGTGTATGAGGGGAGAACTGCCCAAAGTTAACAGGGTAAACACACTGAAATGTATGCCTCTAAATTAACAGCAAGAAAATATTCAACAAAAGGACATTCCCTTGGCACAGACCAAACTTCAGCAAGAAATACGAATCAGTGAATGCCTCGGGTCTTTAAGGATCAAATTAGAATAAAACAGGCTTCGAAGAATGTCAATAAAAGCTAACAATTCTGAAGGCAGAGTGTCTGAGAAACTGACAAAAGAGCGATCAAAATGTTGAAGCAGATGTTAAAGGGAGAGCAAGGGTTATCCCAGTAAGAGGAGTGTTGTCGGAAGCGGAAACATTGTTGGTCTGTAATGAGATGATACGGGAGACTTGAATGTACTGGATGTGCTGACAGATACACGAAGTGTGATAAGGGCCTCAACGACAATAACAAGCCGATGTGGATTGTTGTGACGGGAGGGGTTCACAGAGTGAGGGAGGGCAATATGTGCTGGAGTTGGTTCAAGAGATATGGAGGATTATGGGACAGGGAAAGAATTACAAATACAGAGGAAGTTGTGGGACTCAAACCAATTTATCGAGATAGAAAGCGTCAATGGGGTTTGACCATACATTAACAGGGCAGGAGGGAATAAAGGACATTCGATAATGACAGAAACTGGAGGAACAGGAGCATATTTGAACCGAAAGGCAATTACAGACATAAGGAATGCTTTAGGGACTAGAGAAAGATACAGCGATACGCGAGGGTTGTTCTGCATGAGGAGAGGTGCCAACGCATACACAGAGAACTGAACATTCATACCACCACACACACACAAACATTCACAATCTGCAGGATAAAGATCAACTCCACGTTGGTGTCAGATGTGAAGTAGGGAGGGAAATATGTCCTTTTATTGATACAACCGTGGGATGTGTGTGTCACTGGCTGCACCAGCTTTCATTACCCACTTCTATTCGCAAGAGGGTAGCTCAGAGTTAACCATGTTGCTGTGGGTTTGGAAGAACATCTCAGCCAAACCGAGTTAGAATGTCAGATGTCCTTCTCTTCAGGGTATAAGTGGACCAGATGAGATTTTCCTGATGATAAACAATGCTTTTCTGGTCATCATTAAATGATTGCAAATGGTCTCAACCAATATCCTGTGCACCCACAATATGGCGTCTCCCAAGCTCTGACTAATGAAGGTAAATAGATCCAAATGCCTTCTTCCCCACCCTGTCTACCTGTGACACCACATCCAAGCAACTGTGTACCAGTACCCATCTCTCTCTCTTTGAAAATACTACTCAGAGCTGCACCATTAACTGTTTTTGTCCTACTCTTTTCCCCTGACTAAAATACAACTCCTCGTATTGAAATAAATTGAACTCCATCTGCTGGTCCTCAGCCACTGACCCATCGGATCAACATCCCATTGTAACCTGAGACAACCTTCTTCACTGACCACTCTGACACCAACTTTAGTGTCACCCATAAAAGTACTAACTATGCCTCCTATATTCTCCTCTGAATCGTTTATATGAATCAAGAAAAACAGTCGATCCAGCGCCAATCGTTGCCACACACTAATGGTCACATTGTCCATTCAGAACCACAAACCCATGCCACTACCCTCTGTCTCCTACCACCAAACCAACTTTGTATCCATTAGTGAAGCTTTCTCTGGATCCCACCTTATTAACCAGTCGACTATGCAGAACCTTTTACACACCATCTCCCACTTATCCTCCTGTCCACTTCCTCAAAAATTCAATCAGGTTTGTGGGATATCATTTCTCACACATAAACCCATGCTGATCATCCTTAATCTTCCATTGCTTTTCCATCTGCATGAATTTCTTCGAATCTATTCCAACAATTCACACACCACTGATGCCTGTCTCAGTGGTCTGTCGTTTTCTGGAGTTTCATTGCAGCCTTTAACTGATGGAACAGCATGAGCCACTCTCCAGTCTTCCAGCACTTCACTGAGACTGTTGATGATACAAATAACTCTGCAAAGGTCCCTGCAATCTCTTCCCGAGCTTCTCACATAATTCGAAAAGTCACAAGGTATTTTATGACAATAGTAAGAGTAAGAGGATTCCCAACTAAGCAGTGGGGAATCTTAGAAACCAAAGGGACAATCTGTGCATGGAGCCAGAGGAATTAGGTGAGGTCTTCAATGAACACTTCACACCTGTACTCACAAAGGAGAAAGGCATTGTAGCTGGGGATTTCAGTTGGGACACTGAGGAACTAGAACATGTTAAGATCAATAAGGAGGAGGTAATAAATGTTTTCACAGGCATAAAGGTGGAGAAATCCCCAGTGACAATGAAATGACCTCCCAAGCTGCTATGGGAGGTAAGGGAGGAGATTGTTGGGGCCCTGGTGGATATATTTAATACTTTACTGGTCACAGGTGAAGTGCCGACTGACTGGAGGATCGCTAATGTGGTTCCCTTGTTCAACTAAGGCAGCAGGGTAAGGCCAGATAATTACAGAGCAGATAGTCTGACAGCAGTGGGAGGGAAATTATTGAGAACAATTCTGAGGCACAGAATGGATCGCCATGCCAAAAGGCAACAATTGATTACGGATAGTCAGCATAGATTTGGGAGAGGAAGACCCTGTCAGATGAATTCAGCTGAGTTTTTGAAGTGGTGTCTGAAAATATTTATGAGAATAGTGCAGCTGCTGTGGCTTCCATGGAGTTCATTAAGGTCTTTTGACAAGGTCACACATAGAAGGCTGGTCCAAAAGGTAAGAGTCCACGGGATGCAAGGCAAGTTGGGAAATCGGATCCATAATTGGTGGAGGGCTGGTTTTGTGATTGAAAGCCTTTGCCCAGCGGGGGCACCACAATAATCTGTACAGGAACCATCGCTGTTTATTATGTACATTAATGACTCGGGTGTGAAAGCATAAGATATCATTAGTAGGTTTGCAGATGACAGGGAAGGTGAGGGTGTAGTCCACAGTGAAGCGGGTGTTCTCAGACTACAGGCTGATATCGATCAGATATAAACTGAGGAGTGTAGTGGAAGATGGAGTTTACTTCTGATCAGTGTGATGTAGTCCAGTGGGAGGTATGGACGTCAGTCAGGCGTTTGATGAGATAAACTGATGGAGAAGGTGAAGTCGCAGGAGTCCAGGGCGTCCTAGCTAGATGGATGGAGGAGTGGCTGGGCAACAGGAGATAGAGAGTAGTAATGGAAGGGAGTTGCTCAAAATGGAGAAAGTTCTGTGTGGTGTTTCACAGGGATCCGTGCTGGGACTACTGTTTTTTGTGATGTACTTACATTGTCTGAAGGAAGGTTTACGTGGTCTGATTAGCAAGTTATGCAGATGACACTTAGATTGTTAGACTAGCAGAAAGTAGTGGGGACTGTCAGAGAACACACCTAAATATAGATATATTGCAGAGTTGAATGGAGAAATGGCAGGTGTGAGGTGATGGAGTTTGGAAGATCCAATTCAAGAGCGAATTATACAGTAACTGGACAAAGCCCTGGGGAAAAATTGATGTACAGAGCGATCTGGACGTTTAGGTCCATTGTTCGCTGAAAGTGGCAGGTCAATAGAATGATCAAGAAGGCATACAGCATACTTTCCTTCCTGCATTCCAACAATTTAAGAAGTGGAGAACCACAGACCAGTTAACTCGTCACCCACAGGAGGGAATCTGTTGGAATCTATTGCGTACAAGAGTAGGCAGGCCATATTACAGTTATTTACGACTTTGGTTCGACCACATTCAGAATATTGCAGACAGTTCTGTTTGCCACATTACTGAAAGGATCTGGATGCTTTGGAAAAAGGGCAGAGGATTTTCACCAGAATATTGCCTAGTATGGAGAGAATGACATATAAAGAGAGGTTTGGTTGATTAGGATTATTTTCATTAGAAAGACGGAGGTTGATGGAAGACTTGATTGAGGTTTACAAAATCATGAGGGATGTAAACAGTGTGGATAGCAAGAAGCTTATTACCAGAGTGGGGGACCCAGTTACTAGGGGTCAAGATTTCAAGATGTAAGGGGAAAAGTTTATTGGAGATAAGCTCGAAAAGTTCTTTGTGCCGAGGGTGGTGAGTGGCTGGAATGCGTTTCCAGTGGAGGTGGGAGAGGCGGGGATGATAGTGTCATTAAATATGAGGAAGTAGAGGGATACAGATCTTTAGAAAATATGTGACAGATTTAGATAGAGGATCTGTATCGACACAGGCTTGGAGGGCTGATGGGCCTGTTCTTATGCTGTGATTTTCTTTGTTATTTACAAATACTAGCAAAAAGCGTCTGTTGACACTTGAAAGGAAAATGATACCAAGATCAAATGTGGCACAGAAATATCCACCAATGTACCTCCACTGTCATCCCTGCTAATGTATTGCACCATTGAACTTGGCCAGCTCCTCCCTCATAGCTTCACAGTTCCCTTTATTCAACAGAAATATTGTCATTTCCGATTGTACCCTCTCCCCCTCAAATTGCAGTTTGAAGCTTATTGTAACTGTGGTTGAAATGAATGAGGGTGACATTACTGAAACGTACAAGATACAGAGGAGTTTTGACGGAGGCTTGGAAGGCTGAAGGGCCTGTTCCTGTGCTGTGATTTCTTTGTTATTTGTAAATACTGGCGAAAAGTGTCTGTTGATACTTGAAATGAAATTGATACCAAGATCAAATATGGCACAGGGAATGTGTGGATACGAGAATTTATTGTAGAGAACAGGAAAATGACAAGGAAATGAAACAGCGACATTGCGTCTGTCTTCAAAGAGGAAGATCCAGAAAATCTCCCAGAAGTACCAAGTCATCATGGGACCTTTGTAACTAAAGACTAAAACCATTCATATACAGTTATGCGGTAGCATTTGGAAACAGAAGTGGGATGAGTATTGATAAGTCTGACAGACCAGATATAATTCAAACTGAAATTTCAGAGAAAACAGCAATGCACATGTTGATTGCAATAGGGACCACTGTACTTTTCTGTATTCACTTCGGAAAGTTATAAATGCATTCAAATGATTAACGAAGGGAAGAAGTGGGAGAGTGGAGGACTACAGAACAGTTATTTGTCATCCACAGAAGGGAATCTGTTGCAAGCTATTGTAACGAAAATCTTAATGGACACTGAGTAAGTAATAGCAAATTTCAAGAGAGTTGTTCTGCATTTATGAAAAGGAAGTTATAATTTACAATTATTTTCTTGAAGATATCTCAACTAGATATAAACAATGGTGAATCAGTGAATGTGGTACCGTCTGATATTCAGGAGAAGGTTTAATCAGCACACACAGTAAGTTATCAGAAAACATAAAATCAAAGTGTGTTGGGAGGAACATATGCAAACGGGGAAGGTAAGCATTAGAGAAACTATTGGAGAACATAGGTGTCTGTAAAAGGCTGTTTGTGTGCCTGCAGACCGGTGTACGCTGGTGTGCCACAGGTTTCAGAGCTGTGTCCCTTCAATCACCTTCATTTAAAGGGAATCCAAATACAGACGATGAAGAATCAATTGGACACAAAGTGTCAGATTGCTCTCTCTTTACGATGCTGTCTGACTCACTGTGATCTCTAGCATGTTGCTGCTTCCGTACAGATTCAGCTTTCCAGTAATTTTCTCCTACTAGAAAGAAAGACATTCTGCACTAGTAACACAGAGAGTTGGGTGGACTCTACCTGTACAATTTTGATGTCTCGATTTAAGTAAAATATACTAGATCACATATACTGAATGGGATTCTCCTGATTAATCTCTCAGATGGCACGATGGTCTGCTGAGGAGACTTGGTCTGAGATCGAGGCGGTATTCTTTGTTTGAAACTGGAGAACGCTGATTGATTGTTATCTGAGAACTTCACGTCTGTTTACTTGGGAAAAGGAGGAGGTAGGTACAACATTCAAGAAGGTTCACTGGTGAGCTCTTGAAAAGATTGATGTAAGATGTGAGCAGGGATTGATGGTTTTGGCTGGTATAAAACTGGGCCAGTACCCAAGTCCAGCTCAGTTACATCTCAGGCTGATGTTGGAGACAAGGATGAGAGCGCTGATGCAAATGTTTAAATAGAATCTGCTCACAGGTGAGGTGCCCGAGGACTGGAGATCACACTTTATAGGAAGGGTTTTAGAGATAGAGCAGGGAACTATAGACCAGTGTATTTCAGATCAGTGTTAGAGAAAATTTTGCGAAAAATATATGTGAGTAGAAGGCTGTTTGTGTATCTGGAGACCGGTGTTCCTTCATGTACCACAATGATCAGTGATGTGTCCCTTATTATTTGTGGTGTTTATAAATGATGTAGGTGTGAAAGTGGAGGGGGAGTGACAGCGTGAAACGCAAGTCTGTGTTTGACACAAATATTGGCTGGGTGTTTGGCAGTGAGGAGGAATTTTTTATGTAACAGGAAGATACAGATGGAATGGTCAGATGGGCGGATCAATGGCAGATGGAATGTAACCCTGATAAATATGAGGTGATGCACTTTGGAGGAAGGAACCAGACAGGAGAGAACACAATGAATGGCAGCACACCAGGAAGCTCAGAGGGTGCTTCTCCACGCATCCAAGAATGTAACGGGGGAGGATCAAAGGTTACTTAAGAAATCATAGGGAACAGTAGGCATAGCCTTTACTCATTGAGGCATAGATCACAAGAGATATGTAGCACTTTGGTTAGGCCAAGATGGAATACTATTTGAGGTTCTGGGAGCCACATTACAGGAAGGATATGATTGTTCTGGAGGGGTACAGAGATTCACCTCCTGGCGGGTGCGTAGTTATCACAGGTCACCTCATAACCATTGAACAGTATTAGGACGAGCACTGGAAGTGTCAAACCAATCATGGTTATGGGACTGATGTAGTAGTGTTCGAATAATATGGATCGTGCTGTAATTTCGATGCTATGCTTCTGTGATTGTATGGCTGTTGGAGGTCAATCATTGATCAGCTTACGACAGGATGTAATAGGTTTCAGAAGAGAACGTTAAGCAAGCGTGAAACGTAAACGCTTCTCAAAGTACAATACACCAAGGTGAAATGTTGGAAAAGATAATTGTTGCTTCCTTACAGTCCAAAACCAGGGATTGGAGAACAGGAAAATGGCAGGTTATGAAGCAAGTACTTCAGTTCTGCCTTCACGAAAGAAAAAAAGTAAAAACTTCCAAGCAATTCTAGGTGGACTGAGGGGAAAAAAAACAGGAAGTACAATCAAATCAGTAAATAAATCAGTTTTGGAGCAAATATTTGGACTGAAATCTGATAAATCCCCATGGCCTGATAATCTATATATCTGATTCCTAAAGGAGGAAGCCATGGGAATAATGGATACTTTACTTGCTGTCTTCCAAATTCCTGATGATTTTGACGGATTTGAGAGCAGCAAATATAACCACAATATTTCTAAAGGAGGCAGGGAGACAGCAGGGAATTACAGTCTGCTTACATCAAAGAAGCAGTCAGGACAATACAAGAGTCTATGAGAAAGAATGCTTTGCCAGGAAACTTTGAGAATTAAATTAGTTTGAAAGTAATGAACATGGATCAAGTCAATGCCAAATTATTAAAGTTGAATTGTATTTGAGAATCCGACTGGGAAATAAATTATGGCGGAGCAATAGATGCAGTGAATTTGGATTTTCAGAGACTATTTGATGAAGACCCAAGTCTAGTGTTGTGAAAATGCTATTCCTTTAACAAGGTCATGCTATCCTTGTTTTATTTTTGAAGGATGAAAAAGCAGTGAATACGAAATGTCTGGGTTTGACTGTTCTAAAATAAAAACACGTACAATAAGGAGCAAGCTATACTAGATCTGGTTCTGTGTAATGAGACAGGAATAATTAATAACCTCATAGTTAGAAATCAACTTGGAAGGAATGTTTACAGTATGGTTGAATTTAAAATACAGATTGAGAGTGTGAAGATAAAATGTCCTGTGCGGAAACAAGGGAGACAACATTAGAATGAGAGCGGACTTGGCTAAAGTCGACTGAAAACACAGACTTTACAGTGAGAGTTGACTGGCAGTGGAATATTTTCAAAGGAATCTTTCAAATCCTTAGCAAAAGTATATTCAGTAAAAAGGAAAGACTCTAAGAAAAGGGGTAATCTGCATCGGGTGTCGAAACAATCAGCAAGGCTACCAAGTTTAAACAGAAGGCAGGCAAAGTGGCCAAGAACAGCAGGAACCTAGAAGATTGGAAACACATTAAAGGTAAACAGAAAGCCACGAAAAGAGCTATAAAGAAAAGTAGGATAGAACACAACAAAAAAAAACTAGCACAGAATATGAAAAGAGGTTGCAGATGATTCCCTAAATATATAAAATGAAAATGAGTGGCTAACGTAAATGTTGGTCCTTTAGAGGATGAGAAGGAGCACTCAGTTCTAGGATATGATAAAATGACTGAGGGATTGAGCAGTTATTTTGTATCGATCTTCCTAGTGGAAGACACTAATAACATGCCATTAACTGACAAAGAGATGAGGGTAAGTGACGACATGTGCATAATCATTATTACGGAGGAGGTAGTGTTGGGTTAGCTAATAGATCTAAATGCAGACAAGTCCCCGAATTAAATGCATTCCAGGATATTAAAACGATAGGGGGAGAAATAACAAGAGAAATTGTGGTAATTTTCTAAAATTTGCTGAACTCTGTGGCAGTCCCAGCAGATTGGAAAACAGCGAAAGAGATGCCACTGTTTAATAAGGCTGGTAGATAAAAGATGGGGAATTATAAACCAGTTAGCTTAATCTGTGTAATGGGGAAGATGCATGAGCGTATTATCACGGGAAAAATAGCAAGACATTTTGACAGAAATCGGCCCAGTGTGCAGACACAGCATTGGTTCTTGAAGGGCAGGTCATGCGTAACAAATATTTTGGTAATATATGGAGACATTATGCGCAAGGTAGACAACGCCGCACCCGTAGATGTGGTGTATCTCGGTTTCCAAAAGGTCTTCGAAAAGGTGCTGCACAATAGACTGCGGCAGAAGATAAAGATGGCGTTATGGGTAAAGTATGAGTATGGATAGAAGATTGGTTGACTAACAGGAAGCAAAGAGTGGGTCTAAATGAGTGCTATTCATATCTGGCAATCAGTGACTAGTGGCGTGCTTCAGGGATCAGAGATGGGGGCTGCAATTATTCACAATTTATATAAATGTTGTCGAGTTGGGAGCATCCGTAGTGTGTCAAAGTTTGCAGATGACACGAAGATGAGTGGCAGAGCAAAGTGTGCAGAGATCCAAGAAACTTTTTAAGAGGAACACAGATACTTTGACTGAGTAGGCAAATGTCTGGCAGATGGAATACGATGACAGTAAATGTGAATTCATCCATTTTTTTAGGAGTACCAGCAAAAAGGATTATTACTTGAATGGTAACATGTTGCAGCATGCTTCTGTGCAGAGGGACCTGGGTGTCCATGTGCACGGATCACACAAGGTTGGTCTGCAGGTTCAGCAAGTACTGAGGAAGGCAAATGGTATGTTGTCTTTCGTTGCTGAAGAGATTCAATTTAAAATCAGGTAAGTTATTTTCCCGCTCTACAGGGTGCTGGTGAGGCCACACCTGGAGTATTGTATGAAGGTTAAGCCGCCTTAATTGAGAAAGAACGTACTGGCATTGGATGGGATGCAGAAGAGTTTCATTGGGTTGAATCCGGAGTTGAGAGATCATTTCTTGCTTTTTCAGATAGTTAAATTATTCTATCTGCTATCCTCTTCTGTTTGTGTTTCATTCAGCTGCATCACTACTGGAAAATCCACCATAAACCTGCTCAAGTCAATGAGCAAAGGTTGGGTATGCGCTACTTCCTTGAAATGTTTTGAGGAGGTCTGTCCTGGTCCATAACAGTGTGTAGCAGCTAGATCTAATATACTGGCATGGGTTGAGAATGGGAGAGTTTAAAGGAAAAAGTGAATCAGTATAAACAGTTCTATATATTTTGGAGTGGAAATCAATGACTAGCATGATAATCCAGGAATTGACGTTTGGACCCCAGCTATTCAGAAAGCATGTCAAACATTTGTTCATGGGCATTGTATGTAATCTTTCCAAATCTGCTGATGGCCCCAAATTGAGATTGTGAGTGGGTAATGAGGATGTAAAGAAGTTCAAAGGTGATTGAGACAATTGCAGGGAATGGGCAAATACGTGGCAGGTGAAGAACAATGTGGATAAACGTGACATTGAGCACATCGGTTGGTAAAATAGAATAACGGTCAGCATTTCAATAGGAATTGATGTAAACCTGTTGCTCTGTGAAGAGACGTATGTGTATACTTTTGTTGACTTCTTCACCAAATTGACGGACCGAAGTTCCTATTTCATTTTCTTTTTATCCAGATAGTTAATCACTTCAAAGGATATAGAGTATGCAGTGTTTGGGGAGAGTCAATTAAAGAGTTGTTTGGCCAAAAAACAGAGTGGAGAAGGCTCAACGGCTTGGGTGATCTACCCCTTTCCCGATGTTTCTGTGCAGTCTGTGGGAAAGCTCTGTAAATGTTGTTACAAACTCTCGGATGTTAGGAAGGAGGTCTCTGAAGCATCGACAGGACTGTGTTTCCCATTTCCCTTTCCGATGCAGAGGCTGGTGCCCCGTGTTCTGTCCGGATTCATCTTTTAAGACCTCTGAACAGTTTGATACAATGGCCTTGCAGTTTTGGAGACGACAGATGAGTTTACCACATGGCTGTGTATCTGGAATCACATTTCGGCAGACTAGGAAAGCAAGGGAGATGCACTTCCTAAAAGTGCAATGGGGAAGAAAATTTATGTTGACAATTAACATGGGCTTCCATGTCAGTATTACTGGCACCAGACTTTACGGCTCGATATTTTATTAATTGCTTCTAACTTCCACCAGCTGCCAAAACATTAACCTGGTCGAGATTAGTAATCCAGTAACATTTCCACAACAGCACCATCTCCATATGGGGACCTATGGGACACCACACTGAGCCGGTTATTTCTTTGCTGCTTGACATCTCTGGCAGGAAGAACTTTCACTAATTTGATTGTCTTGATGGGACTGAGGGGGTGGTAATTGGTCAGCTTGTAATTATTGCCCTCTTAGGGGATGGAACATATTTAAGAAATTTTCTACATTGCCAGGGAGATGTCAGAGTTGGAGGTTGAATGATACAGCGTCCTCAGAGACACGGCTTGTTGTGCAGCACAAGTCTTCAGTCCTTTTGCAAGAATGGTGTCAGGGCCCATTGCCTTTGTCGTATCTAATGTGTTCTGTTGTTTCTTCATGTCACGTGCAGCGAATCGAATTGGTTGAAGACTGGCATTTGTGATTCTGTGGGCATCATTCAAGCAACACCTTTGGCTGAGGATGGTGCAGAGACGGCATGCTTGTCTTTTACGCTAACGTACAAGAAGCCTCCATTCTTTCAGGAATGGTAGAGCAATAGCTTCAGCAATAGCTGCTGCAATGTTAGTCTAATAAACTCAGTAGTGTTCTGGTGATCTGAGTTCGAATCCTGTTACAGTAGATGGTGGAATTCAAATCCAATACTTGTTTGGGATTAAGAGTCTAATGATGAGATCATGAATCAATTGCCAATTGTAGGACAAACCCATCTGGTTCACTGATGTCTTGAAGGAATGGAAACTGCCATCCATACCTGCTCTGGACACATGTAGCTCCAGAACCATAGTAATGTGGTTGACTCTTAACTACCCTCTGGGCAATAGGTGACGCCCTAATCCCATTGAACAATGTTGCTTTTAAATAATATTTGTGGCGTCCTCTTTAATCGTCAATTGTTTCATAGTTCATCTCCATTTCTGACTGGATATAGCGGAACTGTAGAGCTTCTATCTGATCTGTTTATTTTGTAATCATTTCGCCCTCTCCCTGAGATATTAGTCCTGCTGTTTGGTATGTAATTACAGTGGCCAAGTGCTGCAGCTTTAAATGGATTGTCATCAGTTTTAGGTATACATGGTTCTGACACTAGTACATTCACCAACTCGTCTCTGAAACATCGATCAGATTAATGGGAATGATAGACTGTGGGATTATCCTGGGCATAAAGTTACAGATTGTGATTCAATACAATTTTCCTTCTGTCCAGCTGTGATCGACAGTACGACATGAATTCCCAGTTTTGAGCTTCAATTTCTGCATTACAATTCAGCCGTCTATCCCCAAGTTCACACCGAGACCCATTCACCGATCACCCAATGACCTACTCTGGTTTCGGATGTGGTAACACTTCCATTTTTATATTCTCATTCTTCTGAGCGTTTGTCCATGATGTCACCCCTCTTAACTGTCATGATTCTCAAAATTCCTAAGCACATTCCGACAGGCAGCATCGTGCATCCGTGGTTAGCGCTACTGACTTACAACACTACGGACACAAGTTCGATTCCATCCTTCGGAGACTGTCTGTGTGGAGTTTACACATTCTGCATGGGCTTCTTCCAGGGGCTTCGATTTCCACCCACAGTCCAAAGAAGTGCAGTTTAGGTGCATTGGCCTTGTTCAATTGTCCATTGTGTTCAGGGATGCGTAGGTTGGATCCATTAGTCAGGGATATGTGTAGGGTATGGGAATGGGTCTGGTTGGTTTAGTCTTCAGAGAATCGTTGTCGACTTGTTGGGCCGAAGAGCCTGTTTCCACACTGTAGTGATTCTAATTCTAACATTCATATGGATCTTTTCCCTTCCAATCGTGCCATCTTCGGTGTTTAGATTGAATGTGCTTCCCTCTGTTTCTCTCCATGGTTTTCATTAAGAACTCTGTAACATCAATGATGCCAGTCTTATGTCGTTTCAGAACTAATTAATTTGTACATCTTGCATTATTGTTCACTCTCCGGTGTATGACGCTCCATGATGGACAGGAGTTTTGAGCGGCTTGGATACACGTCTTTCAAGCTGTTCGAAACCAGAAATTGCTGAAGAAATTCAGCAGATCGAGCAGTATCTGTGGAGACAGAAAAACAGAGACATCGTTTCAAGTGCAGCATGACCCTTATTCAGAACTGAAAAGAACTCCTTAATCCCTTGACAAAAGTGAACGAAGGATGATGGGAAACAGAGCATGTGGAGATAAAATGCCACAAAGGAATGAGCTTTTAACTGTGGTGAAAGAGAAGCAGATGTGAAATGTGTGTAAATTCAATTGTAAATGGGAGAAATGGTTTCTCTCTACTGAGTGCAAGATAAACAAGTCACAGACAAGGTCATAGGGAAACCAGGAAGCAGAACGTCGGAAAAATGGAGAACAGCCATAATGGGGTCAGGTTGTATAATTATGGAATTGAATATTAACTCCTACAGTTATGTTGTAATGTATCAAAGTGTAAAATGATGTGTTACTCAAGCTTTGATTGTGCTTCTTTGGAACATTACAACAGCTCAGGACCGAAAAGTCAACATGAGAACAACGTAGGTTATTGGAATGGGAAGCAAGGGGAAGGTCAGGATTATTCCTACAGACAGAGTGGAAGTGTTCCTTAAAACAGTCTCTGTTTGGTCTCCCAAGTGTAAGGGAGACTGCATTGTAAGCAACAATGACAGGAGACAGGATTGAACGAATGCAAGTGGCATGCTGCTTCAACTGGAAGTTGTGATTGGGGCCTTAGAGAGTGAGGAGTGAAGAGGTGAATGGGCAAGTGTTGCACCTTCAGCAATTGCATGAATAGGTGCCATGGGGAGAGTGGGGAAGTATTCAGGGTGTTCAGGAATGGTCCCGTGAAATGCTGACAGTAGACGTGAGGGGAAGATGTGTTTGATTGTGTAGTCCTGCTGGAGATAATGAAAGAGGCAGAGGAGGATTCCATGAATGTGGATTCTAGTGCAGGAGGAAGTGATAACAAGGGGAGATATATTATTATCCTGGGAAGGAGGGGACGGACTGAGGGCGATACTGTGGGCGATGGGAGAGTGACAGCTGAAGGTCCTGTCCACCGGAGTTAGGGGATTTCTGGTTTGAAGAAAAAGGAGGTCACGTCAGAGGCAGTTCACTGGAATGTGGCGTCATCAAACAGAAACAACAGAAATGCAGAAACTGGGAGAATGGAGTCAGCATCCGCTGATCATGTATTCAGCCACATGCATAAGTTCCTCCTGAATGATTGAAAAGAACCAAATATTTAAATTGAGGATTTCTGACTCACGTCTGGTCTGAAGAGAGATGAGGAAATAGACCCAGAGGAAGGTCAGTGGACATACAGGAGCAGACATTCAAGCAGATATCCCATATCGCTCAGGAATTATCGTTTCTGTTCAAAAAGAAGGAATCAGAAGAACATGAACCGCCCGTGGTTGACAAAATCTGTCAAGGATACTATTCAATCGCAAATTAACGAGCATTAGTGTGTGCCCAGATTTAGGGTGTATATTAGAGGGACAATGAACAGATGCTGGGCATGAATTTCAGCTGTGCTTCCTGAATTACCCCAGAAACCCCTGCCATTGCTGCTCCATCCTCTCCCTGTTCATCTCCCCTTCCTGATACCAGGCTATCCCTCTCCAATACAGAGCACATTCTATCACACTATGGTTCCTATCTGAGGCTTTTTGATCAGGTCTAACTTCCCTGCGTGAGCATCAAGCTATGTTTTGAGCTGCCACTTTGCCTTTGGTCTCACTGTGACTCGGCCTCTCCATTCATGGTGTTTTACACCTCCCACTCACATCTCATTCCGGAAAGTTTCCTTCTTGGAGTAAACCATATTTCAAACACCTACGTCCCCCCACCCCCAACCGCACTGAATTCACACTGTGATCCAAATTTCAACAAGTACACTCAGCCTTCATCTCACTCTGCGAAAGGCAACTGCATGCTTACCGTGTAGTATAAGAATTCCTTCTTACTTGGATTTTGCCAGATATACGCTTTCAGTGTAGGGATCATTACCCTCTTCCGACAAAGAATTTCAAGCGTTTGACTTTCTAATGGCACTGGCAAGGATTTCACGCTGTCTTAGTATTGTTACTTTGAGATAAAACAAATCACAGTATGAAGGTTTGTCTGTGTTGTTTACCTGTCATTTTGAATATTGTTTCAAAATTGCAATGCTTACGATTAAATGCTTGTTCTTGAAGTTAGTATTAGATGGAGTGGAGGAGGTTGAAAAGTGACGTTATAGAAGTTTATAAAATCATGACAGTCAGGGATTGGGTGGAGAGCCAAGGTATTTTCACCTGGAGGGGTGGGGGGAGGGAGGGGTTCAAACATAGAGTACATCGTTTTAAGGTGAAAGGGAGAAGATTTAAAAGGGCCAATGGTGCAACTTTTTCACATATAGGGAGATGTATGTATGGAATGAGCTGCAAGAGGAAGAGTGGTAGACGAAAGCACAGCTACAACATTTAAAATACATTTGGACAAATATAAATGCTAAACGTTTATAGGCATGTGGGACACGTGAAAGCAGATGGGACTAGTTTAGATAAGCATGGACAAGTTGGACCAAATGGTCTGTTTTGTGTGATGTGACTGTATGAATCTAGAAAATGAGGCAAAAGGGGAACGAAAGATATGATGTAAGTAAATTTGCAAAAAATATAAAATCAAGCACCATAAAATTTTCTGTGTATATATAAAAAAGTTCAAAATAAGTGTGTGCCCTTCTGTAGAAATGAAGAATGGAAAGTTTATTGAGGTCATTTGGAGGGTGTGACTGGGGAAGTGGCTACAGGGAACAGGCAACAATTGCACCAGTACTTTTCATTGTTCCTCACAGGGGAAGGCACTGTACGCATGTCAATGACATAAACAAAATGTTAATAGGAGGCAAGTTTTTGAACTGAGTGTAACAAAAGGAACAAAGTTTTTTGGCAAACAGATAAGAGTAAGGGTAGACCGGTCAGCAGTAATTCACAGTTGTTTTTATTTTTAAAAAGTGGTTACAGAGTGGCTGGTGGTACTGTGTGAAAGATTCCATAACTCTCTGGATATCAGGAGTATTCCAGCGAAACTGGAGAACCTCCAATGTGGCGCCTGTCTTCAAGAAATGAGCGAAACAGAAAGCAGGTAACATTTAGCCTAACTATTATGACTGGGAATCTGCGATAGTCTATTATTAAGGCAAGAATTGAAGGGCATTTAGAAAAGCTTCACGCAGAATCAGCATGGTTTTGTGAATGGGAAACTATATTTTGCCTGCAAAGTTATTCTGGGAGCCCTGAAAATGTAACAAGTGGACTTGATAAAACGGAATTGGTAGGCATATGGCTTTCCAGAGATTTTCCACAAGGTATCACAAAATAAAGGGTCTTACACAAGACAGAAGCTCGTAGTGTTACAGACAATGTATTAGCATGGGATGACGGATGGTTAACACATAGAAAGCAGAGAGTCCGGATTAATGGACCGTAATGATAAAGACATATCTGCTGGCGTATCACAAATACCAGTCCGATGGCATCAGTTATTTACAGTCTATTCTGACAGCCTGACGGCGGGAGCTGAATGCAATATACATCTGAGTTTGAGAATGACACTGCGAACCAAAAAGCAGGCTGTTATTTCACGAAGAAGGCTCCCAACAAAGGAGCAGGTAAAAGGGATTGGAGTGTTCCTGTGTATGAAATATAAAGTCAGCGTGGTGTTGCAGCAAGTAACTAGGTTGATACTGTACGCAGGTTCCTGGGATGAAAGAGTTGAATTATTCATTGTGCTTGAAATGAATGAGCGTGATATTACTGAAACATAAAGGATACAGAGGGGGCTTGACAAGGTAGATGCTGAGAATGTGTTTCTACACCTGGGCAGAATCTCTAACTCAGGGACAGAATAAGGGATATCGATTACAAACTGAGATACAAAGAAATGTCTTATTTCAGAAGGTCGTGAATTCTGAATTTCACTAACCCAGAGAGTTGTGGAGGCTGGGTCACTGACCCAGAGAGTTGTGGAGGCTGGGTCACTGAATGATTTTACAGATGGGCTGGATTGGTGTTTGACATATCAGCGAGTTGAGGCATATGAGGGATTAGCACGAAACTGGAGTTGAGCCCTGGAGGTTGAGAAAACCTCCCCTCTATGGTGACCTCTGTCAGTGTGGGGAATTGAACCTGTGCTATTGGCCTCCCTCTGCATCACAAACCAGCCGTCCAACCAACTGAGCCTGTGTGACTGTTTCAGACAGAAACACTCACAGCCAAAGGGCAAGAGAAACTTTCATAACAAAGAAAAAGGTACAATTCAGGTAACAGCCAAGGTACCAGCTGGGGATAAAAATGTTCCCTGCTGGAAATTGTGGAAACAAGTGTTTAGATGCTATCTTGAGCTGAATAAAATAAGGTGACACAAGCAAAATAACCAGAAAAATAATTGTGTTTAGATAACGACAGCTGTTAAATAACAGTATATTTCTCATTGGTCTGTGTGATGCATGCTTACTATTGCATGAAAATAGAAAGCTGATGGGATATATTGGTAGGAGAGTCCGTCACCATGGGAAATGCCTAAGGAACACATACTTCAAAACACCCAGGATAAAAATTCCCCGGTGTTGTCTGGTCAGAGACAGGAAGCCGGGGGCTGAATGCATGAATGTTCCTATAAAATGGAGCTCAGGAGACAGTCAGATCACTCTCAATCTTATTAAATGGTAGAGCACATTTGAAGGACGGAATGGGCTCATGATGGATTTCAATTTCGTGTGCATGTAATTTTAATTCTTAAAAAACACACTGTTCCTTTCCCTCATGTTTTCCACACTGGGGCACTTTCATTCTCCTGAAACTGGGAATTGTTTGGAACGTTATCTGGAACATTCCATAATCATCACTCTCCAGAGTATTCTATAAATGAGTGGGGGTATCACAGAGGCTAGAGAGAGAGATAGGAGGGGGAGGTGCTGGAGCATGAGCCTTGTTCAGGGGAAGGTGCTATAACAGATATACAGTGAATGTGAGGAAGCAGAGAGAGAATACAGTGACCCTTATCCTGACAGAGTGGGGAAGGTTAATGATGCTTGTCCTGTATTGCTGGACATTTCTTCAGACCGCAGATACTGCACTGTGCTGGGTGGGGAGCTCAGACCATGCTCGGTGGGTCTGGTGGTGTGATTCCCTTTGAGAAGAGAATGGTCCCCTCTCTACTACCCCATTCTCCAGGATATCAATGCCCCTGTCGACAAACCCGTGTTGTAATTGCCCCTATGGATGGATAGAGCTCTTAAAGATAGTGGAATCAAGGGTTACAGGGATTTGGCAGGAACAGGATACGGATTGTGGTTGATCAGCCATAATCATAATGAATGTTGGTGCTGGCTTGAAGGGCCGAATGGCCTACTCCTACACCTATTGTCTATTGTCTATTAACTATTATCTCATCTGCCATGCTCGGCCTAAACTGGGCAGGGCATCTCCGAACTGAGAAAGCTCAATTATTTGCCCACTGGCTTTTATTTTTGGCATCAGTGCCAGAGATCACGGAATATCAAGGGATTTCCGGCGATGGTGAATACCTCCAACCATGATGAGTGGAAGAATCGGGCTGGCATTGAATGACAGGAACACCATATGGTGGGTTGGTGAGTTCGATAAGATAGCACCAGGAAACTCGCTCAGTCTCATACAGCCAATCCCTCTGCCACACAATGTAAATGACACTGAGAGAAATTAGTGTTAGATTCAGCCCAGAGCCAAAGACTCTGTATACCCCACACCCAGGTACAAAGCAGCAGAACAAATCCTCATCCAAAACTCTATCATCTGAACTCACACCAATATCCCATTCCCCATCATTCCTGGTAATGTTGGCTTATGTTGTCAAATACTATCGACATGTACAAATTCAGAATTTTGAAACCAGGGAACATACCTTTCCATGACATTTTGTCTCAAACCCCGCCCCCCCACAAAAACCACCCCCTCCACTACCACCCCCCCCCGCCCCACCCCGCGTCTATATCCCAAACTACTTTCACTTACAGTCGTGCAATGCTACTGCATGGAGACAGACCCTTCAGCCAGAACTGGTCCGTTCCGACCAAAATGTCGGTCCACACTCACTCCATATCCCTGCACGTGACCGATATCCTTCTCAACCTTTCATATACATGTGTTTTTCGAACAAAATGCAGCGAGATTTTGTAACATCGAGAAAGGCACCAAGAAGAATCTCGCTGAATCTACCATTCAACTCACCCCGGTGCTCAGTTTTTACACAGAAACAGTTTGACTGCAGCTTAGAATCAAGAAGGAGAAGCAAACACTGGTGGGACATGTGCATGGAAGGCAATGCTGCAGGGAAAGCTTTGCTTATGTTATAAATAGGAAATTATATACACAAGAATTTGCAGGAAAAACTCAACGGGTTTGGTTGCATCTGAAGGAAGACAGTCGAAATTTGTCGCCCCCGAAGAGCACAGCCGGTCAGGCAGAATCCGAGGAGCAGGAAAGACGATGTTTCAGGCATAAATCTTTCATCAGGAATTCACTTTAGAATTCAGTGCATTTGCAGTTGTCACTTTCTCACAATCCTTTGTCAGAAGAGAACAGAGTCAACGTTTCAAATCTGGGGAGTCTTAATCTGAAAAGTATTGTTTACCGATCTCCAGTGTATACAGCTCTTTGTTTTATTTTAGATCAGCAATTATTTTGCATGCAGCAGTATTAATGAAACACTTGATCTGGAAAGGAGGGGAAGGGATGAGGGCAGATATGCAGGAAATGTGTCAGTCACAGCTTAAGGCGCTGTCCATTAGAATGTGAATCCAGGGTAGAAGGTAAAGGAGGACTTGACAGAGGCACCACGCTGGAATTCGACATCATCTGAACAGATGTGACAGATGCAGAGACAGTGGGAGGAATCAGTCACTCACTCCGATGGTCGTTAGGTAGCAAAGTGGCCAAAACTACTGCCTCAGACCACCAATGACCTGCGTTCGATTCCACCTTTTGGTGATTCTTTGTGCGGCGTTTGCAATTTCTCCCAGTGTTTGTGTGGGTTTCCTTCGGGTGCTTGGTTTTCCTCCCACAGTCTAAAAATGCACAGGATAGGTTCAGTAGCCTCACTAAACTGCAGGTTAGGTGGATTGTCTAAGGGAAATGTAGAGTTACTGGAGTAAAGTATGGGTGTGTTGGTCAGCATGTTATCTCGAGGGTCACTGTGGACTCGATGGGCTGAATGGCCTGTTTCCACACTGCAGGGTTTCTATAGTTTCTATTTAGCTGTCTGTGTTTGGAAACACTTCCCAGGATCCCGCCTAGAAGTGCTGACCCAATTTGGCTCACAAATATGTTACACCATCCGTTTGTCTGACATTAACTCCATCAGCCACTCCTCGGCACTTTGGCACATCTTATCAGGGTCCCGTTTTACTCTCAGTTAACCATCTTTACTGTCCATCACCTCACCAATTTTGGTGTTATCTGTAAACTCACTAACGATTCCTACTACTATACACATCCAAATCATTTACATAAATGACAAAACTCATGAGATCCTTGTGGCAGACTACTGGTCACAGGCCTCCAGTCCAAATAAAATACGCTGCACCAGCATTACCTTCATCTCTTACCTTTGCGCGAATTATCTACAACTCTCCCTGTATTCCATGTGATCTAACCATGTTTAACAGTTTACCTTGTGGAACCTTTTTGAATGCCTTATTAAAGTCCATATTCTATTCCACAGTTCTATTTTTATGCCTTCATCAATCTTATTCGTCACTTCTTCAATAAACTAAATCAAATTTGTGAGACAAGATTTCCCACATGCAAAGTCATGTTGACTACCACTAATCAGAATTTACTTTTCCAAACACAAGTAAATTCTGTCCCTCAGAATTCCCTCCAACAACTTATCCACCAATGACATCAGGACCAGCGGTCTATAGTTTCCTCACTTTTCCTTACCAACTGTTCTTAAACAATGGCACAACCTTACCTGTGGCTGTCCATGATAAAAGTATCTCAGCCAGATATCAAACAATGGCTTCCTTAGCTTCCCAAAAGATTCTGGGGTCTACCCGATCAGGTCATAGAACACAAAACAGTGCAGCACAGTACAGGCCCTTGAGCTGTTGATGTCGTGCCGGCAGTTTCTCTTACTCTAAGATCAGACTAACCTATGTGCCCTTCATTGTACTAACTTCCAAGTGTCTATCCAAGAGTCACACAGAAGGTCAGAGGGAGTTATGCACCTCAATGCCTTTTAAGATGGCCAGCTCCTCATCTTCAGTAACATGGACACTTTTCAAGATATCACCATTTATTTCCTCAAGTTCTCTACCTTCCATGTCCTACTCCAAAGTAAATACTGATCCAAAATAGTTAGGTAAATTCTCACCAATCTCCTGTAGTTCCACACATAGGTCACTTTGCTGATCTTTAAAGGGCCCTGTCTTCTCCCTCGTTACTCTTTTGACCTCAATGCATTGGTAGAATCTCTTTGGATTTTCCCTTACATTATTTTCGAAAGATATCTTATGACCCCAGTTTACCCTCCTGATTTCCCTCTTTAGTATTAGCCTATAGCCCTGGTACTCCTCGATGGATTCACTCGATCCCTCCTGTCTATACCTATCATATGCTTCAGTCTTTTTCTTGAACAGAACCTCAATTCCGCTTGGCATTCAGCATTCCCGACACCTACCAGCCTTGCATTGCTCATGAACCGGAACATACTCTCTCTAGACTCTGTAATCTCATTTGTGAAGGCCTCCAACTTTCCTGCCACGAGCTTCTCCCAAGCAGCTTTTGAAATTGCCAATATAAAGTGTTCAAAGTTGTCCTGATTCAATTTAGAACTTTACCATTTATGTCAGGACTGTTCTTCTCCATAAGTATTTTAAAACTGGTAGTTACTGAATAACAGGCTCAAGAAGCAGAATGGCCTACTCCTGTCCCTCTGTCACACACTCAATATTCTGAATGACCTCTTCCTGTCCCTCGGCAACAGACCCGAGAAGCTGAATGGCCTCCTTCTGTCTCTCTATAATAGGCTCAATGGGCTGAATGGCCACCTCCTGTCCCTCTGTAACAGGCTCAGTAGGCTGAATGGCCTCCTCCTCTCCATTTGCAATAGACCCGAGAGGCTGAATGGTTTACTCCTATCCCTCTGCATCGGACCTGAGAGGCTGTATGGCCTCCCACTGTACTTCTGTAACAGGGGCGAGAGGCTGAATGGTCTCCTCCTGTCCGTCTGTGACAGACAAATGGGCACAGAATTAACTTCTCCTGTTCCTGAGCAGTAGTCCCAATGCTCTGAATGATGTCACAAGGAGTAACACTGTACAATGCCAATGGGCAATAAATAGTGGACACTGGTTTATTGTCTATGGAAGTGTCCCCACTGGTCACCTTATGCAGCTAGTTTGTTTATTTATCTCTATCTCCCTTTATTAACAGTATTTAATATAAACAGTCCTGCAGTGTTCTTGCACTACTCCCACATACACAGAAGAAAGAATAAGAAGATTGAAAGATTTATCGACCATCCCTAAGCAACGCCCATCTATTCCACGCAGACTGAGTAAATGTTCCCTTTTATGGGATAAGAAAAGTTATGTAAGGAAGGGGTTAACTGAGCCTGTTTGCTTGTTGAGTGTGCTTAATGCCAGTCTCCATGGATTGTCATTATCCCAGTGGAGGAGTTCCATCTTTTAATGATAAATGGGTTCCGTTGATTGTGCTATTCCACAGTATGAGAGGGAGTATCACCAACATCATTAATAGGTATTGGCAGCTCAAGAGAGGCAGTGGGGAGAGATCAGAATGAGAGCACAAGTGTCTGGAATGTTCCAACAATGAATCAAGATCTGAGGACATTAGACTGGAATGTTCAAACAACGTTTCACAATCTGAGAACATTAGGCTCGAATGATTCAAGAATGGACAGGAGTTTATATTGGGATGTTTGGTATCTTTCTACATATTATGATCGATGGTCATTATCGTTGCTGATCGAATATGCACTTTACATTATTCAATATTTTTATTATCCAATCCTGGCTTTCGTTGGTGTCCCTGGTAAGTCTCAATGTTCAGTCATTAATTTTATAAATCATGATTGACTGTAATACTGTCCTTTAATAGATTCTACTATCATTCTCACTGTTATTGTTCCTGCTGAGTCTCTAAATCAAGATGTTCACTTTACAAACCATTACTAAATGCAGCAATGAACTTGTTAATTCACTCTCTCCCACCTTGCTTCTGGCAGTGTTACTCATGGGTCTTTATGTTGACCTGTCCAGTTTCAACTGGGAAACATGATCCATTGTATCACTGCCCTTGCTGCTTAAATATTGAAAGCATTGACGACACTATGTTCTGTTCTGGTTACAGACTGCATTTTGTTCCTCTGACTACATCCCATCCCCGGTCAATACTGAGGTTGAAATACACTGGCATAGTCTACACAGCTCCCCATGCTGGGCATACAGTCCAGCTTACTGAGCAATACACTGGCACGGTCTGCACAGCTCCCCATGCTGGGCAGATAGTTCAGCTTCAGGAAGAAGGGCTCATGCCCGAAACGTCGATTCTCCTGCTCCTTGGATGCTGCCTGACCTGCTGCGCTTTTCCAGCAGCACATTTTCAGCTCTGATCTCCTGCATCTGCAGTCCTCACTTACTCCTTATTGAGCATTACACTGGTACAGTCTGCACAGCTCGCCATGCTGGGCATGTAGTTCATTTTACTAACCAATAGATTGGCATAGTCAGCAGAGCTCCCCAGTTAGTCCCACTGCCGTATTTTTCTCCATATTTCACCAACATGGCCTATTTCTATCTTAATTATCTGTTTCTATCTTTAATGTGAATTTTTTGCCCCTATGGACATTCCCTGGCTTTGGGTTTTGGCTGCCTAATGTATCGAGTGCTGACATTATGAAACTCAGTAACAATGAAGTGGTGTGTGTGGGCTGTTGTTCACTTCCCCGTGTGTCCCATGTTCCATGTTATATATGCAATCCTGCAGTGCTCTTGCACTACTCCCACACACATGGAGAAAAAATCTGACAGTTTAATGATCCATGTTGGACAGGAGGGATTCAGCAGTTTTGACTCACGTCTTTGAAAATTAGGCTGTGCCTGTCCACTGAATGCCTGTTGAAAATTCATTCCTGATGAAGCGCTTATGCCCGAAACGTCGAATTTCCTATTCCTTGGATGCTGCCTGACCTGCTGTGCTTTAACCAGCAACGCATTTTCAACTGTGATCTCCAGCATCTGCAGACCTCATTTTTTACCCACTGAATGCCTGTGTTTGTCACTCTCAGCTGATCGTGTGGTCAGTAACACGAGGAAGCCCTCAAGTATTTTTGTGAAGGGGCAGGCATCGAACTTGCGTCGGAGGCTGAGAGGTGAACTTATAGAGGTTTGCAAAATTATGACCGGCATGAATAGAGTAAATGGACAAAATATTTTCCCTGGGGTCGGGGAGTCCAGCAATAGAACGCATAGGTTTAGGGTGAAAGGGGAAAGAGACCTAAGGGACAACTTTTTCACATAGTGTAGTACGTGTATGGAATGAGCTGCCGGAGGTATGGTGGAGGCTGGTACAATTGCAACATTTAAAAGGCATTTGGATCCTTATATGAATAGGAAAGGTTTGGAGTGATATGGGCTGGGTGCTGGCAGGTAGGACTAGGTTGGGTTGGGAAATCGGGTCGGCAACGACGGGTTGGAACAAAACGTCTGTTTCCATGCTGTACATCTGTGTGACTCAATGACTCTATGAAAACCTTCTGACTGACTCCTGTTGTTCAAAATTTAGTGGAGGTGTTGTGGATGGTTTGCTGGAGGTTGTGCAGTGAGCTGCCACAGACATTCAGGGAGACCTGAGGATTTTGTGACCCAACTCAGGATGGAGCATGGGGACTGTAGTTACAGTCTCTGGGTCTGTAACATGAACAACAAATGGAGCAGAGGCTGCAGAGTGTGGAAGCTCTGAAATCAGAGCTTGAGTCTGTGTGGGGAAAGGGATCTGCCACATCTGTCTGTGTCTTACCGAGGACACACACACCCGCCACCCTTGCAAGCACATGTGCACACACACGCATACACTCTTCTCTCTTTCTCACACACAGATACACGCTCTCTCTCTCACTCTTCCCCTACCCCCATGCACACACACTCCACATTTCTCACATGCACACACACAAATCTGTGGGGTGAATTTGAATTTGCAGATTTGTATTTGCAAATGCATTTAAAAAAACCATGCACTTAGTAGGCAGTCAGCCAATGTGGCATTTTATAAAGTCCTGCCTTGGAAATAAAACCTGTCTGATTCTAAACAGACTCCAAACAAAACCTTCCCTGGTTTTGTTCCGGAGAGGTCACATCTTCGAAACATAATAGATTTCTTTATGCAAGTGAAAATTGGTACTGAGGACAGGGCTGTAGATGTCATATACTGGACTTCGGTAAAGTTTTTGACGAGGTAAGCTGATGAAGAAGGTGAAGTTGCAAGGGGTCCAGGGTCTACTAGCTAAATGGATGGAGAACAGGCTGAGCAGCATCAGACAGAGGAGAGCTGTGGAAGGAATTTTCTCAAAATGAACAACTGTTCTGTGTGCTGTTTCACAGGGTTTAGTGCTGGGACCATTATTGTTTATGATACGCATAAATGAACTGAAGGAAGGTAAAGGTGGTCAGATTAATAAGTTTGCAGATGGCACTAAGATTGGTGGAGTAGCAGAAAGTGAAGGGGACTGTCAGAGAATGCAGCAGAAAATAGACAGATTGGAAAGTTGTGCAGAGAAATGACAAATGAAGTTCAATCTGGACAAATGTGAGATGATGCATTTCGGAAGATGCAATTCAAGAGTGAACTATAGGGTAAATGGAAAAAGCCCTGGGCAAAATTGATGTGCAGAGAGATTTGGGTGTTCAGGTCCATTGTTCCTTAGAGGGGCAGGTCGATAAAGTGGTCACGAAGGCATACAGCATTCTTTGCTTCCCGAATTCCACCATTTTAAGAAGGGAAGAAAAGGGATAGTGGCGAAATACAGACCAGTTAACTTGTCATCCACAGAAGGGAATCTGTTGTATTTTATTGTGTACAAGAGATGACAGATCATGTTACAATTGTATACGGCTTTGGTTCGACAACATTTGGAATAGATCATACCGTCCTGATCGCCACATTACGAAAAAGACGTGGATGCTTTGGAGAGGGTACAGAGGAGTTTCACCAGGATGTTGCCTGGTATTGGAGGGAACTGGCCATGAAGAGAGGTTTCGTAGATTAGGATTATTTTCATTAGACTGACGGAAGATTCGGGAGACCTGAATGAGTTCTATAAAATCATGAGAGGTATAGACAGGGTGGATAGCAAGACACTTATTCCCAAAGTGGGGTACTCAATTTCTAGTGGTCAGGAATTCAAGGTGAGGTGGGAAGGGTTAATGGGAGATATGTTAAGAAAGTTCTTTACACATAGACTGGCAGATGCCTGAAACGCAATGCCAGCGGAGGTGGTAGACGTGGTCACGATAGCGACATTTAATATGTATGTAGACAGATACATTAATGGGTAGGGAGCAGAGGGATACAGATCCTTCGAAAATAGGTGACAAGTTTAGATAGAGGATCTGGGTCGGTGCAGGCTTGGAAGGACCGAAGGGTCTGTTCCTGTGCGGCATTTTGTTTTTGTTCTTGGTAAATATTGGCGAAAAATGTATGTTCATATTCGAAAGGAAAATGAAAACAGGCCAAATGTGGCACAGTGAATGTATGGACAGGATAATTTTTTTGTAGTGTACAGAAAATTGACAGGGAGACGAAACTGTTACATTATGTCTGTCTTCACGGACAAAGATCCAGACAATATCCCAGAAATAGCACAGAACGTTTGTAACTAAACTCTAAAATCATTCATACTAGTGACGTGGTAGTAGTATATGACAACATATCTGGATTGAGGATTGGTAAGTCTGACAGACCAGATGTACTTCATGCTGAAATTTCAGAGAAAGCAGCAATACACAGATGGATTGTATTGTGGATGACTGTATTTATTCGTATTCAATTTGAAAGGATATCAATGCATTCCAATGATTTAAGAAGGGAAGCGGCAGAGTGGAAAACTACAGACCAGTTTACTTGTCATCTACAGGAAGTCATCTTTTGCAATCTATCCTAACGAATGTGATATTGGACACTGAGAAAGTAATAACAAACTTCAAGAGAATTATTCTGCATTTATGAAAGGGAAGTTACAAGTTGCAAACATTTTGTTTGAAGTTATATCTTGTATACCTAAACATAGAGAAGCAATGCATGCGATATAGTCAGATATTCAGGAGGATTTTTAATCAGCACACACAAAAGATATGTTAGCAGAAAACATTAAAGCAAAGTGTATTGGGAGGAACATATACAAACAGGGAAGGTAAAAGTTAAGTTTGCCTTCATTTAAAGGGAATCTGAATACAGACGATGAAGTGTCAACTAGATTCAAAGCATTAACTTGCTCTCTCTTTACGGATGCTGTCTGACTTACTGTGATGTCTAGCATGTGTTAGTTTCAGTACAGATTCCAGCTTCTGCAGTACTTTATTCCGACTAGCAATAAAAACATTCTGCACTAGTTACACAGAGTGCTGGTGAGACTGCACCTGGAGCATTGTATACAATTTTGCTGTCTGGATCTAAATAAAAGATACTGATCCCACATACTGAATGGGCATTCTCCAGATTCATGCCTCAGATAGTAAGGTTTTCTCCTGACGAAACTTGGCCTGAGATCAAGGCGGGAATCTGTTTGTGAATCTGGTGAGCATTGATAGATTGATATATGAGAGCTTGATGTCTGTTTTACTTGGGAGAAGGAGGATGTAGGGACAGTATTCCAGAAGATGGACTGAGAGGCTCTTGAGCAGATTGATGTAAGATGTGTACAGGACTTGCTTGATAGTTTTGGCTGGTATAAAATTGGTGTCGTCCCTAGGTCCAGCTCAGTTACACCTCAGGCTGCTGTTGGAGACAAGGGATAAAAGACACTGATGCAAATGTTTAAATGCAATCTGGTCACAGGTAAGTGCCAAGGACTGGAAAACACCCCTTATGGGAAGGTTTGTAGAGATTAACCAGGGAACTACATACCAGTGAGTAGCAGATCAGTGTACGAGAAACTATTGCAGAAAACAGGTGGCTGTTGAAGACTGTTTGTGTGTCAGTGCTATGTCCCTTATTATTTGTGGTATTCATAATTGATATAGATGTGTATGTGAAGGGGCATGGAGAGAGTGTAATAATTAGGTTTGTGTCTGACACATAGATTACTCGGGTGGTTGGCAGTGAGGAGGAACGTCTAACGTTACTGGGAGATACAAATGGAATGGTCAGAAGGGCAGATCAATGGCAGTTGGAATGTAATCCTGATAAATATGAGATGATGCACTTTGGAAGAAGAAACCAGACAGAGGAGGACCCAATAAGTGGCAGCAGGCTCTGAATTTCAGAGGATGCTTCTCCACACATCCTTGAATGTGACGGGAATGGGTAATAGATTAGTTAAGAAGCAATTGGAGACAATAGGCATAGCCTTTACTAATCGAGGCATAGATGACAAGAGCTACATAGCAATTTGGTTAGGCTAAGATGGAATACTGTGTGCAGTTCAGGGATCCACATTACAGGAAAGATGTGATTGCACTGAAAGTGGCACAGAGGAGAGTCACCACGATGTTCCCTGCAATGGAGCATATCAGCTTTAGAGAGAGGCTGGATAAGCTCTGGTTGTTTACTTTGGAACTGAGAATACTGAGGGGAACGTGATTCCGTAGGGTAAGATTATGAAGGGCATGGACAGGGTGGATAGACAGCAGCGGTTCCTTGAAGTCAGAGGGTCAAGAACAAAGGAGGACACTGTTAAAGTGAAGGGTTTGAGGTTTAGAGAGGATTTCAGGATGGTTTTTCACCCAGAGGATGTTGGTGTCTGGAATACACTTTTTTGAGGGAAGTTATTGTGGGTCATCTCACAGCCGTGAAAAGGTACCTGGACAAGCACTTGAAGTGTTATAACACTCGTGCCTACCGGCCTGATGTTGAAAAGTGGGACTAATGTAGATTGTACTGCATTTCTGACTGTACCGAGTATGCTTCTGTGATTGTATGACTGTTGAAGGTCAATCACTGAGTAGCTTAAAACAGGAAATGATGGGTTTATGAAGCGTACATTAACATAAGTGAAATGTAAAAGCTTCTCAACATAGAGTATACCAAGGTGAAATGTGAGAGAAGATCATTGTAGCTGAAACCAGAGAACGGAGAACAGGAAAATGGCAACACTATGAAGCAACGACTTCAGTTCTGCCTTCACAAAAGAAAGCATTTCAAAAAGTAAATTCCAAGCACATCTCAATCTACTGAGAAAAAGTAAATAGAATCAAATCGGTACATAAACAGTTTTAGAGAAATTATATTGACTGAAATCTGATAAATCCCCATGACCTGTTAATCTTCTCGTTGATTACTAATGGAGGTGGCCAAGGTAATAATGAATACTCTGTTTATCCTCTTCCAAATGCTTGATGATTCTGAAACTGAATTTACAGATTTGACAGCAGCAAATGTAACCCCAGTATTGCTAAAGGAGGCAGGGAATCACAGTTTGCTTAGCACCAAAAAAACAATCAGGACTATACAAAAGTCTATTAGAAACGACGAATTACAAGGGAACTTTGAAAATTACATTAATGTAAAAGTAATGAACATAGGAAAAGTCATTGACGATTTATTAAAGGCCAATCCTATTTGAGAAACTGATTGAGAAATAAATTATGGCGCAGCAATGGATACAGTGAATTTGGATTATCAGAAACATTTTTGATGAAGTCCAAAGTCTAGTGTTGTGACAATGCTACTCCCTTAACAAGTTTATTCTGTCCTTGTTTTATTTTTCATGGATGTCTTAAACGCAACGAATCCAAAAAGTCTGGGTTTGGCTACTAGGGAATGTTTTCAAGTATAAAATAATCGCAGGCATAGTGAGGAGCAAGGTATCATAGGTCTGGTGATGTACAATGAGACAAGAATAATTATTCACATCATAGTGTAGGAGTGATCACAGTATGGTTGAATTTCGAATACAGATGGAGAGTGTGAAGACAAAATCCAATACCAGGGTCCCGTGCTTCAGCAAGGGAGACTAAAATACAATGAGGGAGGAGTTGGCAAAAGTCGCCTCGAAACAAATACTTCATGATGGGAGAGTTGACTAGCAGTGGAGAATTTTCAAAGGAGACTTTTAATTTCCGTGGCAAATGTATATTCCTGTGAAAAGGAAAGACTCTAAGAAAATGGGTAATCTGTCAATTGTATCTAAGGAAATAAGGGACGCTATCAAATTGAAAGAGAAGGAATGCGAAGTGGCCAAGAACAGCAGAAACCTAGAAGCTTGGGGAAAACTATGAAGGTCAACAAAATGAATTATAAAGAAAAAAATATGATAGAACACGAGAGAAAACAAAACAAAAAAAAACAAGTACAGTATATAAAGATAGATAGATGATGGTATACACCATAAATATATAAAATGGAAAAAAAAACATGACTCGAGTAAATGTTGGTCCCTCAGAGGATGGGAAGAGTCATTTAGTTATAGGGTATGACGAAATGACCAAGGCATTGAACAGGTGTTTTGTATCTCTCATCATAATGGAGGACACTAATACCATGCTAGTAATTGCCGTAGCGGCGGAGGTCGGTGAGGACCTTGGAAACAATCATTATTATGGAAGAGATAGTGTTGGGCAAGCTAACGGAGCTGAGGGTAGGCAAGTCTCCTAGCCGTGATGGAATGCATCCCATTGTTCTAGAAGAGATCGTGGGAGAAATAGTAAATGCAATTGTGGCAGTTTGATAAAATTTGCTGAACTCCAGGGCATTCCCAGCAGATTGGAAAACAGCAAATGTGACGCCACTGTTTAAAAAGGGAGGTAAACAAAATATGGGAATTTATAGACCAGTTAGCTTTTCCTGTGTAGTTGGGAAACTGCTTGAGTGTATTACCAAGGAAGAAATAGCAAGGCATTTCAATAGAAATCGTCCCATTGCGCAGACGCAGCATGGGTTCATGAAGAACGGGTCATGTTTAACAAGTCTTTTGGAAATCTATGGAGATAATACGAGCAAAGTGAACAACGAGGCCCCCGTGGCTACGGTGAACCTAGATTTTCAAAAGGTCTTCAACAAGTTGCCGCACAACAAGCTGCTGCATAAGAAAATGGTGCATGACGTTACGGGTAAAGTATCAGTATAGATAGAGGATTGCTTGACCAACAGGAAGCAAATTGTGAGTGCAAGTGAGTGATATTCTGGCTGGCAATCAATACTTAGTGGTGTGCCTCAGGGATCAGTGTTGAGGCCACAATTATTCACAATTTATATAGATGATTTGGAGTTGGAGAGAACGTATAGTGTGTCAAGATTTGCAGATGACACGAAGATGCATTTAATAGCAAAGCATGCAGAGGACTGTGAGACTTCGTGGATGAACATAGATACTTTGAGTGAGTGGGTAAATGTCTGGCAGATGAATACAATATTGATAAATATGATGCGATCCATTTTGTTAGGAGTGCCAGTAAAAAGGATTATTACTTGAATGGTTAAAAAGTTGCAGCATGCTGGTGTGCAGAGGGACCTGCGTGTCCATGCACATGAATCACAGAAGGTTGGTCTGCAGGTACAGCAATTACTGAGGAAAGCAAATGGAATGTTGCCCTTCATTGCTAAATGGATTGAGGTTATAAGCAGGGAGGTTGTGTTGCAGCTGCCCAGGGTGCTGGTGAGGCCACACCTGGAGTACTGCATGCAGTTTTGGTCTCCTTACTTCAGGAAGGGTATACTGGCACTGGAGAGGGTGCAGAGGTGGTTTATTCGGGTGATTGTAGAGGTGAGGGGGTTGGCTTATGAGCTGTGTCTTAGCGTATTGGAACTTTATTTATTGGAATTTAGAAGAATGAGAGAATGATCTCTTAGAAACATATAAAATTATGCAGTCAGTATATAAGATAGAAGTAGACAGGATGCTTCCACTGGCAGGTGAAGCTAGGACAAGAGGGAATGACCTCAACATTAGAGGGAGTAGATTTAGGATTGAATTGAGAAGGAACCTTTTCACCCAAAGGTTTGTAATCTCTGGAATTCCCTGCCCACTTAGGTAGTTGATACTAATTCAGTAAATGTATTTAAAACTAAGGTAGATACTATTTGAATAATAAAGTAAATAAGGGATACGGTAACAGCGCGGGAAAGTAGATCAGAGTCCACGAGTAGATCAGTCTTGATCTTATTGAATGGCAGAGGACCAGACCGCCTCCTCCTGCTCCTAGTTCTTCTGTTCTTAAGAAGGTGGAGTGGCCAGTTATCCTAATTCTGCTCCTCTGCTTTGGTTTGTTTGATCTGATTTCCGCAGTCTGGCTGTTTACTTAAAGCAGGCAGCCAGTTGTAAAGCTCCCGGACCCAGAGAAGCAGGTCAATGTTGTTCGTCACTCTCTCTGACAACTGTCCTGTAAGAAACTGGGTTTGTTTGTTTTTTTTTCCTTTCGGTTTTGCCATGGGATGTTATATCCAGTACTTGAAACACCTTCATTAAGTTGGGATAATCTGTTGGGTTTTCGGTTGGGTTAAGTTATTCTGTATTGTATCCTCTTGTGTTTGTGTCTCACTCAGTAATCTTGCAAAGACATTCTGTTTTGTTTAAAACTAAACGACTTGATCAGCTGCATCACTCCTGGAATATTCGCCTTACACTTGCTTAAGTCAGCGAGCAAACGTTGGGTCTGTGCTACTTCCTTGAAATGATTTGAGGGGGTCTGTCCTGGCCCATAACAGTGTCTAACAGCGAGATCTAATATACTGGCATGGTTTGAGATTAGGAGAGCTGACAGGAAAAAGTGAATCAGCATAAACCGTTCCAGATATTTTGCAGCAGAAAGCAATGACTAGCGGCATAATCCAGGAATTGCTGTTTGGGCCACATCTATTCAGAAAACAGATCAAACGTTTGTTCATGTGTATTAAATGTAATCTTTCCAAATCTGCTGATGGAACCTGACTGAGATTGTGAGTGGGTGAGGAGGATATAAAAAAAAGTTTCAAGGTGATTGAGACAGTTGGACGAAATGATAAAATACGTGGCAGATAAAGAACAATGTGGATCTACGTAATATGGAGCAATTTGGGAGGAAAACATAGACGAACAAGCTAGCACTTCGAAAGGAATTAATGTAAAAACGTTGCTGCATGAAGATACTTATGTGTATACATTTGTTGACTTCTTCAGCACCAAATTCCAAGGTCCATGCAAGGCAGTGAGTTCTGAAGCCAGAAATCAATACTGAGATTGATATTGAAACACTGACCAGTATACATAGACCCACCAAGTGGGGAGCTGTATCATTGAAAAGGATCTCGATCTTCTTGTACACCAGTCACAGAAAGCAATACTGCTGCAACAGTATCCGGGTGATTTGAGCCCAGGTGTGTCTTACGGCAGCTACACAGGGCCTTGGTGAGCCCCCATCTCGAACATTGTGCAATATTGTGTGCAGTATTGGTCTCCTTATCTGACAAAGCACAAACCTGACATTGAGGGAGTGCAGTGAAGTATGACCAGACTGATATCTGGGATGACAGGCTTTCTGTGGGAGAAGAGCTTGAGGCGACTGGGCCTGTATTCCATGGAGTTTAAGAAAATGGGTGGAGATCTCAGTGAAATATATAAAACTCTGACAGGGTGAAACAGATTGTCAGCAGGGATGATAATTCCACTGGCTGGGACGCCTAAAACAAGGGTCACAGTATTAGGTACAGGCAAGCCACTCTGCATTGAGATAAGAATAAATGTCTCCACTCGCAGTCTGCTGATCCTGGGGAATTCTGTCCCACGTAAGACTGTGGAAACTAAGGCACTGAATATAAATAAGGATTTCGAGACACTAAAGGGGCGAAGTTGCAGCAGGAGTTTGATGTGGAGATACAGGATCAGCCATTGTTACATTGAATGGAAGAGCAAAATTGACGGACCAAAGTTCCTACTTCATATTTTTCTGATATATGATCACTTCAAAGGATATACAGTATATAGTGTTAGGGAATAGTTAATTGAAGAATTGTTTGGTCTAAACCTAGAGTGAGGAAAGCTCAATGTGTTGAAAGGCCTCCTCATTTCGCGATGTTTCTGTGCAGTCTGTGGGAAAGCTCTGTTCATGTTGTCATAACCTCTCAGATGTAAGGAAGGAGGTCTCTGCAGTGTCGACAGGACTGTGCTTCCTATTCCATTTTCCGATACAGAGGCTGGTGTAGGGTGTTATCTCATTTTTATCCATTAAGACCTCGGAAAAGTTTGATATAACGGCCTTGCATGGCCGCTTCAGAGACCATTGAAGAGTTTACCACATGTTTGTGTGTCTGGAGTCACCTTTTGGCTCGACCAGGAAAGCACGGGAGATTCACTTCCTGAATGTACACTTGGGAAGGAAATTTACGTTGACAATTGACATGCGCTTCAAGGTCAATATTACTGGTACCAGATTTTAGATCTCGATATTTTTATTAATTGCTTCTAACTTCCACCAGTTGTCAAAGCATTATTCTGGTCTGGATTAGTAATCCAGTGACATTTTCACAGCAACACCGTCTCCACATGGGGGCCGATCGGACACAGCACTGTGCACGTTATTTCTGTGATGGTCGACAGTTCCTTCAAAGGAATTCCCACCAATTTGATTATGGTGATGGGACTGAGGGGGTGGTAATTGGTCAGATTGTAATTATTCTCCTCTTAGGGTCGGGACACTTTTGTGTAATTTTCCGCGTTGCCAAAGAAATGTCAGAGTTGGAGCTGTAATGAAACAGCTTCCACAGAGACACGGCTTGTTGTGCAGCACAAGTCTTTAGTTCTATTGCAGGAATGGTGTCAGGGCCTATTGCCTTTGTCGTATCTACTATGTTCAGCTGTTTCTTCATGTCACGTGCAGCGAATCGAATTGTTTGAAGTCTGGCATCTGTGCTTCTGTAGGGATCATCCAAGCAACACTTCTGGCTGAGGATGGTGTATGCACTGCATCATTGTCTTTTACACTGATGTGCAGGAAGTTTCCATTTTTTCACGAAATGTTAAAGCAATAGCCAAGCGATGTTTCTGCTGATGTGTTCCCTCCCACAATCTAAAAATGTGCAGGTTATTGGCCTTGCTAACCCCAGTAATGTTCTGGTGACCTGAGTTCGAATCCTGTTACAGGACATGATGGAATTCAAATCCAATACATGTTTGGGATGAAGAGTTTAATGATGATCATGAATCAATTCCTGATTATGGGAGAAATAATTTGGTTCACTGATATCCTTTAAGGAAGGAAACTGCCATCCATACCTGCTCTGGCCCACATGTAACTCCAGACACACAGCAATGTCATTGACTCTTAACAGTCCTCTGGGCAATAAATGCTGCCCTCGTCAGCGACGCCCTAATCCCAATGAATATTGTTTTCAAATAATATTTGTGGAGTGATTTTCTCTTGTCAGTTGTTGCATGGTTCAACTCCATTTCTGACTGGATTTGGCAGAACTGCAGAGCTTCGATCTGATCTGTTTGCTTTGTAATCGATTGCCCTCTCTATCAGATATTAGTCCTGCTGTTTGGAATATAAGTACAGTAGTCAATGTGATAGCAGTAAATGGATTGTCATCAGTTTTAGGTACACATGGTTCTGATCCTGGTATAGCGTCATTGAATCACCGATCCGATAATGGGAATAATAGACTGAAAGCTTCGTCTGGGCAAACGTTACAGGTTGTAAGTGAATACAATTTTCCTTCTGTCCAGCTGTGATCTATCGTACCACATGAATTTCCAGGTTTGAGCTGCAATATCTGCAATGTAATTCAGCTGTCTGTCCCCCAATTCACACCGAGACCCATTCACCCATCACCCCGTGACCTACCCTGTTACTGATGTGATAACACTTCCATTTTAATATTCTAATTCCTCTGAGTGTCTATCCATGGTGTCACACCTCTTACTTGTCATGTTTCTGAAAACCCCTAAATATTTTCCGTGAGACAGGACTGTGGCTCAGTGGTTAGCAATGCTGCCTCACAGCACTGGGGATTGAGGTCTGATGCCATCCTCTGGCAACAGTCTTGCACATTTTCCCTGTGTCTGTGTGAGTTTTTTTTCCACATTCTTCGGTTCCCATCCACAATCCAAAAATGTGCAGGTTATTGACCTTACGGAACTGCCTATAGTGTTCAGGAATATGCAGGTTAGGTCCATTAGTCAGGGGTAAATATATGATAGGGGAATGGGTCTGGTTGGTTTAGCCTTCAGAGGTTCGGTGTGGACTTGTTGGGCCGAAGGGCCTGTTTCCGCACTGAATCTTTTCCGTCCAGTCGTGCCACTTTCGGTTTTAACATTGTAACTGTTTCTCTCTGTTTCTCTACATGGCCTTGATTCAGAACTTTGTATTGTCAATGATGCCAATCTTATGTAATTTCAGAAGCAATGAGTTTGTACATCTTGTGTTATTCTTCACTTTCCAGTTTACGATGCTCCATGTTAGACAGGGCGTTTTAGCAGCTTTGATACACGTCTTGCAAGCTGTTCAAAAGCAGAAATTGCTGGAGAATCTCAGCAGGTCTGGCAGCATCTGCGTAGACAGAGAAACAGAGGTAGTATTTCAAGTCCAGCTTGACCCTTGCTCAGAACTGAAAATGACTTTATAATCCTTTAACAAAAGTGGAGGAGGGATGAGGGGAAAGAGAGCATGTGGAGGTGCAATGTCACAGAGGAGGGGCGTTTGATTGTGGTGAAAGAGAAATAGATGTAAATTGGGTGCATATTAGAGTCTGAATGGGAGAAATAGTTTTTCTCTACTGAGTGCAATATAAACAAGATCTAGAAAAGGTCATAGGGAAACCAGGAAACAGAATGTATGTAAAATGGAGAACAGCCATAATGGGTTCAGAATGTGAAGTTATGGAAATGAATGTTAACTCCTACGGGCTGAAACGTAAAACCCATAAAGTGAGGTGTTACTCGAGCTTGGGTTGTGCTTCATTGGAACATTGCAGCAGCTCAGGACCGAAATTTCAGCATGAGAGCAAGGAAAGTTATTGAAATGGGAAGCAGTGAGAAGGTCAGGGTGGATCCTCCAGACAGAGTGAGAATGTTTCTCAATGCAGTCTCTGTTTGGTCTCACCATTGTAAAAGGAGACTGCACTATGAGCAGCAATGACAGGACACTGGATTGAAAGAGTACAAGTGAAATCTTGCTACACTGGGAGATGTGATTGAGTCAGTCTCCGCTGATCATATGTTCAGCCAAATGCAGAAGTTCCCCTGAATTATTGAATAGAACCAGAATCGAAACCGAGGATTTCTGTCTCACATCTGGTCTGAGTCGTGATGTGAAATTACACACAGAGGAAGGTCAGTGGTATACATGGGCATAGATTCTAGCAGATATCCTATACTGCTCAGAAATTATTGTTTTCTGTTCGAAAAGAAGTACTTGAAAGAAGATGAACCACCCGTGGTTCACAAAGTCTGTCAAGGATTCTATTCAATCACAAATTAACAATCATTAGTGTGTACCCAGATTTAGGACATTTCAGGGACCAGAAGCAGATGCGAGGCATGAATTTCAATAGTGCTTCCTAAATTACATCTTGAAACCCCTGCCATTGCTGCTCCATCCTCTTCCCTGCTTGTCTCCCATTTTTGATTCCATGCTTTCCCTCTCCAATTACAAAGCACATTCTCTGACATTATGGTCCCTGTCCACTACAACTTTGATCAAGTCTATTTTCCCATCAGTAGCATCAATTTCAGTTTGTGCTGCCACTTTGCCTATGGTCTCAGTGTGGTTCAGCCTCTCCATTCATTCTGATTTACACCTCCCACTCACATCTCATTCTGGAAAATTTCCTTCTTGGAGTAAACTTTATTGGAAACACCTCTTCCTCGTTGCTCTGAATAATCCTAATTTCAAAAAGTATTCTCAGCCTTTATCTCACTGTACTAAAGCCAACTGCAAGCTGACCGTGTAGTATAACAATTCCCTTACTTAGCTCTGGTTAGAGAAACGTTTTCATTGTAGAGATCATCATCCCCTTTAGACAAAGGAATTTACTTTCTTAACGTCTTATTGGCACTAGTAAGAGTTTCACGCTGCCTTAGTATTGCAACATGGAGACAAATAAATCACAGAATGAAGTTTGAGCTGAGTGTTGTTTACCTGTCATTTTAAAAATGTTGTTTCAAATTTGCAATGCTTATTAGTGAATGCTTGTTCTTGAAGTTAGTTTCAAATGGAATGGAGAACATTGAGAAGTGACATTATGGAAGTTAATATAATCATGCGAGGCATGGATAGGATGAATTGCCAAGGTCGTTTCCACACGATAGGGGAGACGAACCAGAGAGGATACAGCTTTAAGGTGAAAAGGGGAAGTTTTAACAGGGACAAAACGGCAAGTTCTTCACGCAAAGGAGGTGTGTGTATGGAATGAGCTGCTAGAGGAGCTGGTAGATGCAAGTACAGCGACAACATTTAAAAGACATTTGAACAAACATATGAATGGGAACCATTTCGGGGCACGCGGAACAAATGCAATCAGATGGAACTAGTCTAGTTTGGAGAAAACTGGCCAGCATGGGCAGTCTGGATGAAAAGTTTGAGTGCAATATGACTGTATAAATCTAGAAAACAAGGGAAAAAGCAAGAAATAGACGGAAAATGAATGAAAAGATATGATGTAAATAAATTGGCAAGAAATATAAAACAAAGCATCACACGGTTTTCTGTGTGTATGTAAAAAGTTGAAGATGAGTGTGTGACATTTGGTCGGAAGAATGTCAGGAAAATGTATGGAGAACATTCGGATGGTGTGACTGGGGAAGTGGCTACAGGGAACAGACAGATAATTTACACCAGTATTTGACATCAATCCTCACAGGGAAGGCACTGTAAGGATTTCAATATCATCAAGAAAATGGTAATAGGTGGATTCTCGAACTTACTCTAGCAAAAGGTACAAGGTTTTTAACAACAGATAGGTCTAAGAATAGGCAGGTCAGCAGTAATTCATAATCAGTTTTAAAGGAAGTGGATACAGAGTGACTGGTGTCACTGTGTGAAATATTCCATCACTTTCCATGGAAACTCGTGAAGCTCCAATATGGCGCCTCTTTTAAAGGATGGAGAGAGAGAGAAAGCAGGAACAATTTAGCCTAACCATTATTACTGGGAATCTGCGACAGTCGTTTATTTTCGGCATGCGACAGTTCACACCCACACTCCAAAATTGGGCAGGTTATTGGCCTTGCTGAACTACCTAAAGTCTTTAGGAATGTGCAGCTTAGGTCCATTAGTCAAACGTAAATACAGGAGAGAGGAATGGGTCTGGTTGGTTTCGTCTTCACGGGATCGGTGTGAATTTATTCTGCCAAAGGGCATGTTTTGACACTATGACGATTTCAATTCTAATATTCATCAGAATCCTTTCCGTCCAGTCGTGTCATTGCCGGTTTTAATATTGTAAATGCTTCTCCATATGGCCTTGATTAAGAACTTTGTAGTGATAATGATGCCAATCTTAAGAAATTTCCGAACCAATGAATTTGTAAATCTTGCATTTTTATTCATTTCCCAGTTTATGGTGCTCCATGTTGGACAGGGGTTTGAGCAGCTTTGATACACGTTTTCAAGCTGTTCAAAACAAGAAATTGCTGGAGAAACTCAACAGGTCTGGAAGCATCTGTGGAGACAGAGAAACAGAGGTGGTATTTCAAGTCCAGCTTGACCCTTGTTCAGAACTGAAAAGGACGTTTTAATCCCTTGACAAATGTGGACGAGGGTTGATGGGAAGCAGAGCATGTGGAGATGCAATGTCACAGAGGAGGGGCTTTTGATTGTGGTGAAAGAGAAACAGATGTAAATTGGATGTATATTAAAGTGTGAATGGGAGAAATGATTTCTCTCTACTGACTGCAATATAAACAAGACATAGGCAAGGCCATAGGGAAACCATAAAGCAGAATGTATGTAAAATGGAGAACAGCCATAATGGGTTCAGACTGTGAAGTTATGGAAATAAATGTTACACCTACTTCCTGTAACGTACAATGCGTAAAGTGAGGTATTACTCGAGTTTTGGTTGTGCTTCATTGGAAAATTGCAGCAGCTCAGGACCGAAATGTCAGCTTGAGAGCAAGGAAGGTTATTGAAATGGGAAGCAGTGAGAAGGTCAGGGTGGTTCCTCTAGACAGAGTGGGAATGTTCCTCAGTGCAGTCTCTGTTTGGTCTCACCAGCAATGACAGGAGACTGGATTGAAAGTGTACAAGTGAAATGATGCTACACTGGGAGGTGTGATTGAGTCAGTCTCCGCTGATCATATGTTCAGCTACATGCAGAAGTTCCCCCGAATGATTGAATAGAACCAAGCATCTAAACTGAGGATTTCTGTCTCACATCTGGTCTGAGTCGTGATGTGAAATTACACACAGAGGAAGGTCAGTGGGTACACATGGGCATACATTCAAGCAGATATCCCATACTGCTCAGAAATTATTGTTTCTGTTCGAAAAGAAGGATTCGAAAGAAGATGAACCACCCGTGGTTCACAAAGTCTGTCAAGGATACTATTCAATCACAAATTAACGAGCATTAGTGTGTACCCAGATTTCGGACATTTCAGGGACCAGAAGCAGATGCGAGGCATGAATTTCAATAGTGCTTCCTAAATTACATCTTAAAACCCCATCCCATTGCTGCTGCATCCTCTTCCCTGCTTCTCTCCCCTTTCTGATTCCAGGTTCTCCCTCTCCAATTACAGTGCACATTTTCTGACATTATGGTCCCGAACCACTACAATTGAAGTTCTTGGATCAAGTCGACCTTCCCTGCAGTAGCATCAAGCTCCGTTTGTGCTGCCACTTTGCCTCTTGTCTCAATGTGGTTTGGCCTCTGCGTTCATCTCACTCCAGAAAGTTTCCTTCTTGGAGTAAACTTTATTGAAGACACCTCTTCCCATTTGCACTGAATAATCCAAATTTCAAAAAGTATTCTCAGCCTTCATCTCACTGTGTTAAAGGCAACTGCACGCTGACCGCGTGGTATAACAATTCCCTTTCTTACATAGCTCTGGCTAGAGAAACCTTTTCACTCTAGAGATCATCACCCCCTTTAGGCAAAGGAATTTATTTTCTTGACATCTTATTGGCACTAGTAAGAGTTTCACCTGCCTTAGTATTTTAACATGGAGTAAAACAAATCACAGTATGAAGTTTAGGCTGAGTGTTGTTTCCCTGTCATTTTTAAAATATTGTTTCAAATTTGCAATGCTTATTAGTGAATGCTTGTTCTTGAAGTTAGTTTCAAATGGAATGAAGAACGTTGAGAGGTGACAATATGGAAGTTAATAAAATCATGAGAGGCATGGATAGGGTGAATGGCCAAGGTCTTTTCCACATGATAGGGGATACTAACGACATAGGATACAGCTTTAAGGTGAAAAGGGGAAGATTTATCAGGGATAACACGACAACTTTTGCACGCAGAGGAGGTCTGTGTATGGAATGAGCTGCCAGAGGAGCTGGTAGATGCAATTATAGGGACAACATTTAAAAAACATTTGGACAAACATATGAATGGGAACCGTTTCGGTGCATGCGGGCCAAATGCAATCAGATGGAACTAATTTATTTTGGAAAATCTGGTCAGCATGGGCCGGCTGGATGAAATGTTTGAGTGCAATATGACTGTATAACTCGAGAAAACGAGGAAAAAAGCAAGAAATAGACGGAAAAAGGATGAACAGATATGATGTAAATAAATTGGCAAGAAATATAAAAACAAGCATCAAAAGTTTTTCTGTGTGTATATAAAAAGTTGAAAATTAGTGTGTGACCTTTGATAGAAAGAAAGTCTCTAAAGTATATGGAGAACATTCGGAGGTTGTGACTAGGGAAGTGGCTACAGGGAACAGGCAGATAATTTACATTAGTATTTGACATTAATCCTCACAGGAGAAAGCACTGTAAGTATTTCAAAATCATCAAGAAACTGGTAATAGGAGAATTCTCGAACTTTCTCGAACAAAAGGTACAAGGTTTTTAACAATAGGTAAGACTAAGGATAGGCAGTTCAGCAGTAATTCATAATTGGCTTGAAAAGAAGATGTTACAGAGTAGCCAGTGCCACTGTTTGAAACATTCCATAACTCTCTGGATTACAGAAGTGTTCCAGCAAAACTCGTAAAGCTCCAATATAGCACCTGTTTTCAAGGATGGTTTGAGACAGAAAGCAGGAACCATTTAGCCTAACCATTATTGCTGGAAATCTGCGACAGTATGTTATTAAGGACGGAATTGCAGTGCATTTAGAAAAGGTTCAGGCAGAGTCAGCATGGTTTTTCGAAAGAGAAACTGTATTTTTGCCTTGTAAAATTATGCAAAGTTCTTTTTGGAGATCCATGGGAATGCAACAAGCGGACGTGATAAAAGGGAATTGGTAGACATGAGGTTTTCCACAAGGTATCACAAAGTGAAGGTTCTTCCACCAGTCAGAATCTCATAGTATGATGGATAATATATTAGGATGGGATAACGGATGGTTATCACATAGAAATTGGATAGTCAAGTTTCATCGATGTTTATGATACACACATATCTACTGGATTAGCACCAATATCAGTCCAATGGCTTCAGTTATTTACATCTATACTGAGAGCCTGAAGGAGGGAGTTGACTGCAATACACACCCGAATTTGAGGCTGAAACTGACAACCAAAAGGCAGGCTGTTATTTATTGAAGAAGAGTCCCAACAAAACAGCAATACAAAGGGATTGGAGTGTTCCTGCGCATGAAACATAAAGTTATCCTGCTGATGCAGAAAGTAACTAGATTGGTACATTAAGTGGGTTTCTGGGATGAAAAGGTTGAATTATTGAGTGCATTAAAAATGGTGAGGCAATTATTCATTGTGCTTGAAATGAATGAGCACGACATTACTGAAATGGACAAGGTACCGAGGGGGTTTGACAAGGTATTTGTTGAGAATGTGCTTCCACACCTGGGCAGAGTGTCCCACTCCGGGACATTGATACAGAATAAGGGATATCGATTTCAAACTGGGATGTAAAGAAATCTCATCTTTCAGAAGACAGTGAATGTCTGGAATTGCTGATCCCAGAGAGTTGTGGAAACTGGGTCAGTGAATGCACTTACAGATGGGGTGGATTGCTTTCGGACATATAAGCGAGTTGAGAGATATGAGGGGGTAACAGAATAGTGGAGTTGAGCCAGCCTAAATTCTACAAATAAGTTTTCGAAACAAGACCTAACCATCGGCGTGGCCTCGTTCTGCCTGTGTACAGCAGGTGCGAAAGGTTGAATGGAACCTCAGAACATAGGGATGAGGGACACGACTGGGCCAATCAGCACTTCGACACGACTCCACCAGTAAATGAGGTCATGGTTCATCTCATTGTGGTCCCAGCTGCACTTTTCTCTCCATGCACCATTATCCCTGATACACATGTCTATGGAAAATCAGACGAAGCCAGCCTCAATATAATATAAAGATTCAGCCATCACAAACTTCTGGGAAAGAGAATTCCCACTTGAATAAGTGCCCACTTTGTGAATTCTCCTCACTCCGGTTCTGACTGTGGTTGCAGGGTGTCACTGTTACCTTTCCTAGTAACACTCCTCCACTGTCCGCAACAAATTTAAATGTAACCAGGTTGGTGATATGGCCGATGATAAATGTCTCAGACTGGGTCAGGTTCAGTGATAGGAACAAGTCAGTCAGATTTTTTAGTCAACCACATATAACTAATAGAAGTATCAGAGCAGCATGGTGGATCTCTGGTTAGCACTGCTGCCTCATACTACCAAGGAGCTGAGTTTAATTGCAACCTTCAATTCTTCCTGTGTCTGTGTGTGTTTCCTCCCGGTGATCCAGTTTCCTCCCACAGTCCAAAGGTGTGCAGGTGAGAGTTAATTGACCATGCTCAATTGCCCATAGTGCTCAGGGATGTGTAGATTAGCTGGTTTAGTCATGGAAAATGCAGGATTACATGGTCAGGGTAGGGGACTGGTCTGGGTGGGATGCCGTTCAGTGGGCCAGTGTGCACTCAATGGACACAATATCCTGCTTCCACACTGTAAAGGTTCTATGACAATGACAAATTTGGATTAGATAAACAACCAGTGGTTATCTACCTGATCCATGCTCCTAAAGCTCTTGCATATTTAAGTAAGATCACCTCTCATTCCAAGCATATTCTATTAAAACCTCTATAATATATGCCTTTCATCCCTGGAATACGTGAAGTGAAACATCTCTGAACTGCTTCCAGTGTAATTATATCTTTTCTCAGGTAAGGAGACAAAAAACAACCTCACACCCCAGGTGAGGTTATTTGTTATTTACTCAGTGTTGTGAGATTTTGGAAATCTCTTCCCGCAGAGCATTGGAGGCAGAGATATTGAATATTTTTGAGGCACAGACATAAGGTTCGTGAATAACAATGGAGTCAAGGATTATGGGACAGAAATATGCTGTGTGGGGGAAATGCTTGCAGTAGTACAAAATGACATTGATCCAAAACACCCAAGAACATAATGCAAAACAAATGGTAACTTGGATTTTAAAAATGCAAACGTGATAAAATAGTGTTCCAAAGGACAATGGGGCTGCTATGTCCTGACAGAAAGACTACTTGTGGTGGTTTAACCTGAGGGTCAGCACACCTAAGCTGTTGGAATGAGGTTGAGGGAGCGTCCTCTTCATAGTAACCTCTTCAGTGTGGGGAATTGAACCTGCGCTGGTGTCCTCCCTCTGCATCACAAAGCAGCCCCATCCAACCAAATGAGTGGGAGACAGTGTAAATGTTACAGACAGGAACAGGCACAGACAAAGGACAATAGAAACTTTCAAAACAAGGGAAAAGGGTACAATTCAGATCATGGTCAAGATAACGGCTAAGGATAAAATGTTCTCGGCTAGAAATTGTATCTTATCACGAGATACGTGTTTGGAAGCTGCCTTTGGCTGAATAAACTAAGGCGAGACAAGTGAAATAACCAGAATACTAATTGTTATTCCTCACCGATAAACATAAAATAAGTGTAGATTTTGTTCAGTCTGTGTAAAATGAGCTTATCATTACATAAAATAATACAACGGATGGAATATATTGTTTGGAGTGTCCCTCCCCATGGGAAAAGCCCTCGAACAGGCGCTTAAAAAAAGGGGTAAAAGTGCCTGAGTGTCTTCTCGTCAATGACAGGAACCCAGAGGGTTGAATAACTGAATGTTCCTGTAACACGAAGCTGAGAAAAACCATCAAATAAGCCGCAATCTCATTATATGCTACAGCACATTTGAAGTGTTGATTGGCCTCATGATGGATTCTAATTGGCAGTGATTTGAATAACATACATCTCTACTCCTTCCCTTTTTATGTTACATACTGGTGCATTGACATTTTCCTGAAAACGGGAATTACTTGGAACATTTTCTGGAACATTACATGATCGGCATACGCCAGAATATTCTTTAACCATGTGAGGGTATTGGAAAGGCGAGAAAGAAAGAGAGAAAGAGGAAAGGCGCTGCGTGCAACAGTGAGAGTGATGGAGCATGAGCCTTATTTGGGTAGGTGTTAAAACGGATACACAGTGTTTATAGTGTGGGGGTAAAGTGGAGAGAGAGAGAGAGAGAGAAGGTGCTGCATGCAGCAGTGAGAGTGGTGGAGCATGAACATTGTTCAGGGGTAGATGCTATAACAGATTTCAATGCGTGTGTGGGAGCAGTGGGAAGACGGTGACCCTTATCCTGGCAGAATGGGGAAGGTTGTTGATGCCTGTCCTGTATTGTTGGACATTTCTTCAGACCGCAGAAACTGCACTGAGCTGGGTGGTGAGCTGAAACCACTGTGCAGTGTAGCTCCAAACTGACAAAGTTCAACTGTGTGCCAATTGGACTTTTAAAGATGGTACCAGTGCTAGGGATCACGGAATATCCATGGGGCATCCAAGCGATTATATTTACCTCCAGCCATGAAGGGTGGGAGTATTAGGCTGGCATTGAATGATAGTACATCAAGGGGTGGGGTGGGTAGTTAATGAGGTGAGTTCAATAAGATAGCACTAGGAAACTAACTCGGCCTCGTACAGATAAGCCCTCAGTCACACTCAATGAAAATGTCACTGAGATAAATTATTTTTAATTTCTGCCCAATGAGTTGAATATTCCACTGACTCCACTGCGGAACAAATGCTCACCCAAAACTCTCCATCATCCGAACTCACACCAATATCCCATTCACCCATCCTTCATGGGAATACTGGCTCACTGTGCGGTTGCTGTCAAAATATCTTCATTCCAGCATTCTGAAACCTATGATTTTCCATGAAGTTGTCTCTCAATCTCCCTTCCTTTTTTTCCTCCAAAATTAGTTTGTTTAAACTGATTCCCCCGCCATCTCTCTCTGGCGGTGAAGTTCACACCCGCAGCATCCCCTCTCATGGCACAATGAAGGTATGGGGCTGTGAATGGATGGGAGCTGCACATCCTGTCACTTCCAGCATGGGCTGCAAGCTTCCTCACTCTGGGCAGTGATCTAACAGAGTGTTACTGAGCAATGTACTGGGGTGATGAAAACAGCTGCTTTGATGGTAAGTGTTCCAGGTTTATAGATCCATTCAATGCACAGCTGCCTATACTGTACAGATGCCTTGTCCATGTCTATAGAGCAAGACACTGGTGTGGCCTGCATATCACCCCATGCTGGACAGACCGTTTCGTCAGTGTTTCTGAATCAATGCATCGGTGTGTACTGTACTGCTCCACGTATTGGACAGATAGACAGTGGACTGGAGAGACCTGTGCTATATTCCATCCTGGACTGATTGCTGGGTTGTACTGAACCTGGTCTGCACAGAGCTCCATATTGAACAGATATCTCATCTGGGCTTATACTGTCTGGGCTGGACCTGTGAGGTGAATGAACTATGTGATATAATTCCTGATAGAGCTGTTACTCCTCCAGCATGGCACATTCCGCTGTCAAATCCTGTGTTTCTACAACATGTTGTTCATTAAGTAATTAACCAATTAAAACGTGAATATCTGTCCTTTCTGTTATGGAACTGAGCAGATACGTATCAAAATATATGATGAAGGTAGTCTTGAACGGAACATTTACTAATTTTAAAGAGAAGTGTGAGGTGCTGTGTATCAGATGCAATTCGCTTGTTCAATATATTCGACATTAAGCAAGGTATAATTCATTCAACTACTGTTGACAAAACACAGAAAAGCAGAATAATAGATTGCTTAACTACTAAGCAATAACTGTTCCAATATGGTAACATCCTATAAACACACACTTGTCAAAAAAACAAATTCAGGAAACAGATTGTCTCACATGCAGTTCTTCAGTCCAGGAGGAAAGAACATCAAAATACAATTCTGAGAGAAATGTCAGAGAGAGTGCAGCAGCCGGGAGAGATTTCCATACTTCCAATCCTGCTCAGACCCCAGCAATAACTGGGGTAAGGTAAAAGGAAGAATCCTGGTTCTGTAAGAAGTTAACCGTCACTCCACAGGACCCGGCCGCAGCTGCAAGGACCACAAGGAATGGACGGTATCTACGATGTTTATGGCACTGTAGGAGCGTCTCAGAAATGCCTAACCCCACCTAAGCCGTTAAATGATTTTATGATAAATGTCAAAGTTAAACATAAATAAATATAACGAAAGGATGCAGCAGGCCTGGTTATCAGACACAGCCGGCACTTGGGAGCCCAGCAATTTCGACCCTGCCAAAACATAGTAGGATCATCGAGCTAGTGGATAGAAAGTATCATCTCTCTGCCTCACCTCTAACTTTACAATTGGAGATGATGCTATTAGTCCGCTAGTGAGCGATTTCAACATCCCAACCAGACCAAATATTATTGTGACTTTTAAGGATTGTCGTGAAAGGGTTTCCTGGAGCTGTTTGTACATTGACTGTGATTGATGTCAGTCTCCATGGATACTAACTGTGTCATTGAAGGGTTTCCCTCTTCCATTAGTAAGGGGCTTCCTTCAACCTGTTATTCCCTAATATCAGCAGCAGCGTCATCCTCAAGATGATTGGCTCAGCAGCTACAGGGAGAGGGTGAGGAAGAGAATCTTAGAACAATAGATTGGAATGTTCCAACAATGGATCAGAATCTTACAGCATTGGACTGGAATGTTCCAACAATGGACAGTTGTTTATCCTTGGGTATATACTTGTTTTATCAGGATTGGGCACGGTTAGAGTTGCGGATACAAGCCGTACTGATGATTATTCAGGCAATTTACTATCCGATCCTCGATATTACTGGTGTTGCTGGTAAACCTATCTCTATCAATTCTATTAGCGATGGTGAAGGTTATTGCTATTTCTGTTATTTATATTTAACAAACACATAACCTGTTATCTTCAGTTTCAGTCACAAATTCCACTTCATTTCTATCAATTTGTGAATCCTCACTCATAAACATCTAAGCTGGAATATGACTGTTCAGACCCTTGAGTTTTCCTTTTGCCCTGAACTGTTTTATGTCTCTATATTCTCTCTGTTATCAACACTGCCTACACCCACCACTATAGTATCCCCAGTCTCCAAGTTTGCCTCAGTGCTGTTGCTGAATAAGCCATCGTCTGCCCCCTTGTTACCTTCAGATTTAACGGCTTCAGTTCTTTTCAGACCACTCTTCCAGTTACAAATATTTTGACCACAAACTTTTTCTTGTCTCTCCAGATATTTCATAACAGGGACCACATTTCAGAATAATAATGTCACTAGCCGTGTTCTGACTCTAAAGGCACTGTTACAAATTCTACCAGTATCAATGATAGACCTTAAATTCACATGGCAACAATCGGAAAGAGATTTCATTTTGCAAACGGCATCATGTACCATCAGGGTTTATTTTATTATTTCACTGAAAGCCTTTGGTAAAGAAACTAAGTGTGACAAAAAAGGTTGGCTCCATATTGTCTTAAGAATGGTCTCACAGTCAACGGCAATTAGTGGTGGATGACAAATGCTGCCAGTGACGCAGACATCTCGTGAAACAACAGAATTAAAGGTGAAATAAACCAAGGAACTGTGGATGATGGAGATCTGAAATAAAATTCCCCAGCGTCTGAAAACATTGGAGAATCTCAGCAAGTATGGCAGCCTCTGTCAGGAGAAAAACAGATAAAGTTTTGAATCCCGTGATCCTATATCGCAACTGAAAGCAACTGGGAAGTAATGTTATTTATATCAGAGATGGTCGGATGTGTGAGGGGAAGGTTAGTTGAATGGATGTAGAAATACGCAGCGAGAAAGAGAGAGAGAGAGACAGAAATGAAAAGCAAATATAGGGAACTGCTGCTGATGAACCAGAAGGAAAATAACATGGGAACTTATTCTAAAATTTCCCTTTTTCCCATATTCCTGAATATCATGCCAACTTAGATGTGTCCCTGTTTAACTTGAGTTATATTCCCTCTGTCATTCTTCCCTGAGTGTGATGATCAACTCCATCGGCAATACTGCTGCTGCCCTTATAGTTGCTGAGATACAAAGAAACGGAATGTTCCATTGTCAACTGATTTTTTTGGAGAAAGGAACTGTAACTGTAGGGCAGTGCAGAGATGTAACTGTTTTGTTCTGCTAAGAAAAGAAACATTTTCAACACGGCATTGGTGCACCATGTTTGTCAAAATTTGACTTCCTGCTGTCATTACAGATAAAGGGATGTTCTGTGGATGCTTTTCACGGGGTTGCGTTATCAGCTGCTGCGTCCATTCAGAGAGACCCAAGGGTATGGTGACCCACTCTGGATGAGATATGAGCACTGCATTTACAGAGTGTTCTGGGTCCATGGTAAACAAATGAAGTCGGGGTTACACAGAAGGGAAGCTCTGTACACAGGGAGGGGCAGGGCACTGCTTGATCCTGCCAGGAATTGCCAGGAACATTTGTCTAAGCTGGGCAAATTCCAAGTATAAAATGTGAAACTAGCCTCTTTCAAAAATGAGGTGGCCACTGAGCTGTGTTCCCTCCTTCAAACTCGCACCAGAACTGTGCTGACACTCACCATGAAGGGAACTGGATTGATTCTGGAACTTTCCAGGCAAGAGGTAGGTGACATATCCATCGCAATGAAGTGTATTGGATTGAGTCTGGGAATTTCCACGCAGGAGTGAGCGACATATCCGGACTGCAGTCCTCCGACATATCACTAGCTGAGAGAAGCTACCTGCCTGCTGAGAGGAATACTTTGGTCCTGCCTCCACAGAAGAATGTGCAGAAACTATCTTCCAGAAATACTAAGCAGCCTGGGCCCTGGTCAAAATGAGGGGCTGCACGAAATTAGAATTAATGAAGACTATGTCTTTGAAAACCTAATCGAATTGAATATTGGTATGTTGCTGGAACTGATGAGCTACATCCCTGAGTATTGAGGAGATGGCAACAGAGCTAGTGAAAGAATTACTGACTATTCGTCAAAGCTGGTGAGATTCTGGAAAGGATCCTGCAGACTGGAAAGCAGCTATTGTAAACCTAAACATTTAAAACAGGACGGAGAGGGCAAACAGAAAATTAAATAGCTTGATGTTAGCTGTGAGAAAAAAAAACATTGTAACCTTTTAGAAGGAATGTGACAATTAAACACTTGGAAAATAATGATATGATTTGGTAGCGTCAGCCTAGATTCAGGAAAGGGAAAAGATCCTTGATAAACCTGCTTTAGTTTGTGGAGATTGTCCGTTGTGATATCGAAAATTGACAACTAGTGGGTGTACAGGATTTGATTTTTCAGAAAAAGTTTGACACGGCTGAATGCTGGTGAGTGGGGAATGTTAGAGTCCATGGGTAGGTAGGGGTGGAACACTCAGAATGGATCAAAAATTGGATAATGGGCAAAATGAAGAGAGTAATGTTTTCTCTGGGTGGAAGGCTTATGGGATATCAGAAGGATCAGTGCTTGGCAATAGCTGTTCGCAAGATATAATATGATCGAATAGGAACAACAAATAAAATGATTTTCTTTTAAGTTTATGAAATGGTGAGAGGTTAGGAAGTTCTGTTGTTGAAGAGGACCTTGATGTCCTTGGTTATACGTCGCTAACATAATTCAGATTCTACAGAAAGTAATTATAACTGGAAATGATATATTGTCTTTCATGCAAAATACTTGAGTACCACAGTAAATATACCTTACACAATGGTAGTGTTCTGTTGAAAGAAAATTTGGGGTATTATGTACAGACTGAGTCTACTTCATAAATAATGATCGCCACGTTACCGAGACAGTGCAAACGAGTTTCACCGGACTGAACCCTGGCATGATGGTACCATCAGGAGAGAGCGCGGTAACTATGTGGTTAACCTATAGCAATGTAAGAGTAAATGAAGATGAAACTTGATTGTTATGGACGGACACTCATTTTGTCCCAAGCAGCCATTGATAAGGTGAGAAATTTTGTACTTTCCATTAGATGCTCGATTAGTAGTATATGTGCCAGAGCATAAACTTCATTTCGAGTAACAGAGAGGTTCAGGCTCTGAAAGAACTCTGAACACTGTAATGCACTGTTACCATGTGACCCGCCACTCAACGTTACATTGTCCATAATCCTGTCAGTAGCCACAATACCTTCATTCTCAAACAGTTAGCCATTCCCCACCAGCTTCTGAATTCCAGAGAGAACATAGGTCTGCTCTCTCTGCGACGGAAGATGCCTTTGAGACTTGTTAAAAAAAATGGTTTCATTCCCACTGCCAGAAAAGCATGCGAACAGAAGACGGATGCACTACGAATAATGAAGCCACGAGGAATACCATGGAACAGTCCATCTGTGCAGTTCCTGCTCCATTTGTTTGTTATGCTGAAGCATCTCTGACACTTTCTTGTTCCTGTGTTCGTGACTTAAGAATCTGAATGGCCTTTTCCTGTTCCTTTGCAAGTAATTCCAGGTGTGAAATGGTCCCGTGTAAGTGATGTGTGAGCATGATCAGACTCCTTGTCTTCCTGTTTAACGGCAGGAGGGACTGAATGTGCTGTTCCTCTTCTTGTCCAGTAGTTTTGATGGGCTGAACGACTTTCCCATATTCCTGTGAAGCCAGATTGAGGTAGTGAGTGAACTCCTCCATTTACTGTGGAAATGTGCAGCGCTGTTTCATGAATGTTACCGTCAGGTTAACAGCACAGGTTTGAACGTTGTCTCAGTCTTGTTGCACTTGGACACAGACTGCATCAGGAGGTCAGGGATGACAAAGCTTTCTGAATATTGTGTGACATACAGTAAATATCCCCACTCCTGATTGAGGTGGGCTCAATGGGATGACTGGCCTGCTTCCTCACAGCAGATATTCCCTGCTGAAAAATAGGGGATGCCTGGGCTGAGGTAGCTACCCAGAAGATTTCCTGCAGAGATGTCCCACGGCTGAGATGATTGATGCCCATTGATGATAAAAAATATTTCCTTGTGCTGTGGATGACTCCAAGCACTAGAGAGTTTGCACTGGATTCCGATAATGTGCAATTTTGCTCAGGCTCTTGATGTCATCCTCAGTTAAATACTGCCTTGATATCAGGGATAGTCGCTCTTTGGTAAGTCCTTGTATTCACTTCTATTGCTCAAATCAATAGGTCATCGTGTAGGAGCAGGCAGTGAATGTCAGGAATTCTCTATTCCAGAGAGTTATGGGAGTTTACCAGTAATTGGCCTCAAACTGCACCTGTCTAACAAGTTGGAGTGTCTGAATGGAACATCAGAACAGGAGCAGGGTTAGATCTTTAGACACTATGAACCTTCTCCACCAGGCACTACGATTGTGACTGATCAGGTTGTGGTCTCAGCCCCACTTTCCTGTCTGTATCCCATCATCTGTGACTCACTTCTTTGTCAAATATTTAAGTAACTCAGCTTTGGATAACTGAGAACAAAGAGGCAACACATACCTCTGGAGAAGAGAAGTTCCACTCATATGATCCTTTTAGAATTTCTCCTCATCTCCCTTACAGTGTCATAAAGCACGGAGAACTGTCTACATAATTCATACATCCCAATCTGATCTAGTCCTATTTGCCAGCATTAGACCTATATTCCCCTAAATCCTTCCTATTAATATGCATATCCAGATGCCTTTTGAATGTTGTAACTGTACCAGCCTCCATCACTTTCTCTGAGAGCTCATTCCATACACACACCACAACCTGCATGAAAGCATTGACTCTTTACTATCTTTCTCCTTTCACCTTAAGCCTTTGTCCTGTCGATTTGTACTCCTCTAATGTGGAAAAAAAAACCTTGGCTATTCAGATTATTCATGTTCCTCATGATGTTATAAACCTCTATAATGTCACGCCTCACCCTCCAATGCTCCAAAGTAAACAAGCCCCATTCTGTCCAGCCTCTCCCTGTAGCCTACCCGCTCCATGCCCAGCAATATCCTTATACATCTTTTCTGCACCCTCTCAAGTTCAACAACATCCTACCTATAGCAGAACGAACGGAATCAAACACAATATTTTAGATCTGGCGTCACCAACATTCTGCCCAGTCGTAACACGATCTCCCAACTTGCATAGTAAATGCACTGATCAATAAAGGCAAGCATACCAAACGCAACCTTCAACACGCTATCTACCTGCCACTTCACTTTCAAGGATCTATGATCCTGCGCCCTTTTGTTCAGCAACACTCCCGAGGACCTCACCATTAATTGTATATCTCCTGCCCTATTTTACCTTATCAAAATGCAATACTTCGCATTTACCTAAATTTAACACCATTCGTCACTCCTTCGCCCATTGGCCCATCTGATCAAGGTCTCATTGAACTCGGAGGTAAAACTTGCTGGCCACTGCATCTCCAATTTTAATGTGATCTGTAAACATAATAAACTGGCAAATATTCACATTTAAATCATTTATATAAATAATGAAAAGCAGTGGATTCAGTACGGCTACTTGTCGTACATCTCTGGTAATTGGCCTCCAGTCTCAAAAGCAGTCTTCTACCACCCTGTGTCTCCTAGCTTCACTTTAATTTTGTAGTCATTTGGCTAGTTTATCTTGGATCCATTTATGACCTAACCTTACTAACTTATCTGCTATGCGGAATCCTGCCGAATGCCTTGCTGAGTCTAAATGGACAGCGTTTACCACGCTGCCATCACCAATCTTCTTTGTCACATCTTCACAAAATGCAATCAACTTTGTTAGAAATGATTTCCCAAGCACAAAGCCATGTTGACTATCCTTCATCAGTTGTTGCATTTGCAAATACATATAAATCATGCCCCTCTCAATGCTCTCCAACAACGTGTCCAACAATGATGACAGGCTCACTGATCCATAGTTCAGGGCATTATTCCCTTTCCTCGTCCCACGCTTCCACTGCTCATTGCAAATGTTAATGTAACTGGGTTGGTGATATGATCAATAATATAGGTCTCAGACTGTGTGAGGGTTAGGAACAAGTCCGGCAGGATTCTTTAATCTGCTCAAATTAACAGGTTTATGACCGAAACAAAGTTACTCAAACTAGGATGGAAAGATGAATGAGAAACATTTTGACTATTGCAAATCTGTGCGTCGATGTTTCCCTCTCTAAAAGTACTGACAAATGCACACGTTTGATGACAAACTGAAAAACATACTCTCTGCAGAACGTTAACTTGAAAGAACTGTACCTAAATATTAATTGAACTCATGACGAAAGGAAGCATAAGTGATTGTTCCAAATATCATTCAGCTTATATAGCTATTCTCCTCTTAGAAGCTACTGGTAATGGGATCACTTCCTGGAACAGGTCGATTTAGCTGGATTGCCTTTACTTCAGGCAGTGGAGCGATTCCAGTCAATACTCGACAGGAATCCTTCATGAGTGGTATAGACGAATGAGGAGTTTTCAACTCACACACACACATTGCTGGGAAGTGGAACACAGAGAGAGAGGCAGCAACAGCCTGTTCCTTCTCAGGAAGGATGCATTTTCTCCCTCTCTAAGTTGAATCACACAATAATGATATCCGGCCCCAAACTGGACCAAATGAAGTCTGTTTGAACAATGACTGAACTGTAGGACCCAAACACATTCCCTGCTCCATGTAGGTACATCACTGTTGCTGTTGGACACCCAACCATTTCTTTTGGAAATCTTATTCTTAAATTAGCTCCCCAGTCTTATTCTCCTATAGAAGATAAAATATTCATCAGGTATTCACCAGCTCAAGACCATATATGGTTAATAAGAACGTTTCTCATTCTCAGGCCAAAACGTTTAATCGTTCAATGCGTTCATCGCAAGGACGAGTAAAGAGAAACACCTTTGAAACATTTCAAAAGTAATTTGTTTTTCACTTCTGTGCCATTACAACCATAGACAGTACCTCAGATGTGGTCTCAGCAACGGCCTGTACAGATGCAGTAAAACATCCTTAAGATCAGCCCCAATTCTCTTTGCAAGAAAAAGTACCATTTCATTTAATTTTCCAATCACATGCTGCCTGTACAGACTAACTTCGAGTGATTTATGTAACGGGACACACGAATCCCTTTGTACCACGGAGTTCTGCATTCTGCATCCAGTTATATAATTTACAATCATTTTATGCCTCTTCCCAAACAGAAATTTCCCATCACCCACATTGTACTTTTTTTTTGGCGAAGATTTACTCTCTGCCCTCCCCTGTTTGAATCCCATTGCAGACGCTCTGCCCTTCCCTGTCTGTATCCCATTGCAGGCGCTCTGCCCTTCCGTGTCTGTATCCCATTGCAGACGTTCTGCCTCCACATGAAATCTTGCTGAATGACTATCCTGGTGAATGAGCAAACTGAGCTCCAATCCATTCAGCCCCTTCATCCAGATCATTGTAAACTGTTAATGACCTCACACTGATTCCTAAGGAATTCCACTAATGACAGCTTTCCAACCTGAAAATAAATAATTATCTCGACTCTGTATTTCCTGGTAGCGGAACAGGACTCTCCTGTTCCTGTTTAACAGCCTAGAAATGTTGCATGGCCTCCTGCTGTACTGTGTAGCTGATTGTCGATTTGTTTCTGATCTCAGTGATCCTCCATTCGGGCCATTTGTTGTCAGATGATCACGTGGAGTTCATATTGTTCATGATCCTGATCCCTGAGAGTTTAAAAGATGAGCACAGAATATAGACTAATATTTGGGGGAATCGCTTTCCAGTCAAAAATGCTGTCTTTCTGATGAAACGATAGAACCATCTGCAATGTCAGTCATGTGCTCAATTTTTTTACCTTCAGACACTGAGGAGGGGGGAGAGCTCCTATTAGCCTGATGAACATGCATCTCCTTAACACAACCAATAGTCTCCATTATTAATTAAATTTTTGGCTGTTGTCTTCCAAATTGCTGCAGTCACTACACATTAAAATAAGCGATTGTCTTTGAGAGATGACCTTGTAGAGGTTTATAAAATCACGAGGAGCATGGATAGGGTAAATAGGCAAGGTATTTTCACTGAGGTAAGGGAGTCCATAACTAGAGGGCATAGGTTGAGGCTGAGAGGGGACATATATAAAAGAGACCTCATGGGCAATTTTTTCATGTAGAGGGTGGTACATGTATGGAACGAACTGCCAGCGGAAGTGGTGGAGGCTGATACAATTACAACATTTAAAAGGCATCTGGATGGGAATATACATAGGAGCTGTTCGGAGGGATACGGCAGGTGGGACGAGATTGGGTTGGGATATGTTGTCAGCATAGGTGCATTGGACCGAAAGGTCTGTTTCCGTGCTGCACATCTCTCAGATTCTATGACTGAATGGCCCAGTCTTCACTGTTTCCTGGGGATGAGAATATCACAGACAGCTCAATCCTAAGGAGATAAGATCATCCTTATCTCAATCTTAAATGGTAGAATTTCGAAATTTAAAAGTGTATGAACCTCACAGCAAGTCAGCTACCCATTTTAAAAATAGGAAGGACATAGTCCATTCAGCCCCTCAAACCTATCCCACATTCCCATTGACTCTGTTCAGTAAAGTATTTATCAAATTCAGACTCCACTCTTCTCTTGGGTAGACATTTCTGATAGCGTATGAAATTGGTGCAGAACTAGACTGTTTCATCGATCAACTATGATCTGCTGTTCAATCATGGATGACATACTTCTGAAAAAAATTCTCCTGCCTTCTCACTGTAACCTTGATCCCCTTATCAATTAAAATGTATTCATCTCTGTCCGAAAGACAGAACTGTGCCTCAGTCTCTATGTCTGTATGTGTGTGTGTGTGTTTCAGCTTATTGGAAGGAGGCAGAGGATGGTGGAGGATGGTTGTCTTTGGGACAGGAGGCCTGTGGCCAGCGGCATTCCACAGGGATTAGTACTGGATCCACTTTTGGTTGTCATTTATATTAGTGACTTAGATGAGAATTATGCAATGTAAGTCGAGCAAGTTTACAGATAACACCAAGTTTAGTCATATAGTGGAAAGTGAAGAAGGTTACATAACATTACAAAGAGATCATTTTTTTAATAGGATCAATGAATCATAGAAATGTACAGCACAGAAACTGACCCTTTAGTCAAACTCATTCTTGCCAACCAGATGTCATAAATTAACTTAGTTTCATTTTCCAGCATTTGTACCATATCCCTCTAAACCATTCCAATTCATGACCCCATCCAGATACGTTTTAAATGTTGTAATTGTACCATCCTCCACCACTTCGTCTGGCAGCTCACTGCATACATAAACCATTTGTGAAAATGGTCCCCTTAGGACCCATTTAAATTTTAGCCATCTCACCTTATTCTATGTCCACTAGTTGTGGACTTCCCTACAGGGGGTAAAAACCCTGACTATTCACCCTATCCATGGTCTTCATAATTTTATAAATGAATAGAATGCGCAAATGTGACTCCAATCAACACGAATGGCTGTGTTTTCAGTAAACCTGGGCCCACATTCTGAAATTCAATACTGACTCCTCTTCCTTCTTCATCACACCACAATTATAAAATTACTTTACCAACTTGTTCAGCCACATTATGAAATACTTCTGTGGTATTTTTATCTAGATTTTTTGGGCTCAGAGGTAGGGACACAACCACCACCTGTCAACAATCCCTAAAGCCGCAACATCATTCTCCTGTTTGTTTGTTCATCAGCCTGTTTTGAAATACTGTGACATACCTCCTTGACAGACAGGTCTTGAACCCAGAACTTCTGGTCCAGAGTGAGAGGCAATACCACACAAGTTCAGGTATTGGAATATAACCCAGAGCTCTGGCTCAGAGGCATGGGCATTACCACTACACAAGACAGAAACCATGCCCAGATTTTGGGTTACATTTTAAATGTCAGCTTTCAGCTCGATGTGTTTTGATTAACTTTACTGAATTACACAGTTAAAAGAATCACATTGTTAAACAGATTAAAGGTACTCACTTCAACTATAGGATGTTGAGTTTATGTGGTTTGCCTTCGAGATAAACTATGAAAATCTTTATTTGCTTGGCTATGATTTTCACCTTAAATGGCTTTTATCTGTCACCTGCAATATGAGGGAAAGACATATACAGAGACACTCTGCACGAGAAAGGTTCTGGAATAGATATTTATTACTGAACACCAGAGACGAAGAAAGAGCATACATTTTGGATCAAAAACACTAATCACTCTTTCCCGCCTGTAACGTTTGACTGCCCTCTTCTTAAAACCACGAAATGATCCAAGTCAGCTGACTGCTGTCCAGCCTTTCTTCCCCAGTATTATCACTCACTGGGCTGAGAAGTGGCAGATAGAGTTTAATTTCAATAAATCAATGTATCACAATTTCGTAAAACAAACAACAAGAGAATATACACAATTAAATGTTTAGCCATTGGTAGCGTTGTAGAACAGAGAGATCTAGGGGTTCTAATATATTTCTTTGAAGTTTGCATCATATGTAGGCAGGCTGGTTATGAGGCGTTTGGTTTGGTGACCTTCATTGCTCAGACCTTTGAGTACAGGAGCTGGAACATTATCTTTAGCTTGTGCTGAACACGTGAGGTTTCTCCTGAAGTACTGTGTGCAGTTCTGGTCAACCAGTTACATTGAGGATATTATTAAACTGGTGATGGTTCAGACAAAGATTTACCAGGCTGTTTCTGGGAATGGAGCATTGAAGTTATAAGGACAGGCTCTATGGACTGAGACCTGTTCCACTGCAGCATAGACCTTTGAGACCTTATGAACATTACAGAGGTTTACAAAACAATGAAGGCTATAGATAATGTTGAATGGCAGGAGCCCTTTCCTTCGGATGGTGGATTTCAAGATAATGGGGTAATTTTAGGATGACAGGAGAATTTTTTACTGAAGATACAGTGTCATAGAGCTGTCCAGCATGGAAACACACCCTTCTCTCCAACTCGATCCTGCCAACAGATGCCCTGCATGAATGTAGTTCCATTTTCCAGCATTGGGCCCATATCTCCCAAAACACTTCATTTTCATGTGTCCATCCAGATGCCTGTTGTAATTGTCCCTGCCTCCACAACCTGCTCTGGCAGCTCGTTACATATACAGTACCCTTTCTTTGAAAACGTTGCCCCTTAGATCCCTTTTACGTCTTTCCGCTCTGACCTTCAAACTATATCGTCTAGCTTTGGAAAGGGCTACCCTGGGAAAACGACCCGGTGTATTGACACTATCCAATCCACTTGTGAGTATATAAACCTCTATGATCACTATCAACCGCTGTTGCTGCAGGGAAAATAACCCCGGCATATGCAGCCTCTCCATAAATCTCAAAACATCCAACCCTGGCAATATCTTTGTAAATCTTTTCTGAATCCTTTCAGGTTTCACACATCCTTCCTCGAAGAGCGAGACGGTAATTACACGAAGTATTCAATAGTGGCCGAACCAACGTCCTGTACAGCTGTAATATGACCTTCCAACTCTTACATTCAATGTACTGTCCAAAAACGACAAGCATATCAAACAACTTCTTTACTATCCTGTCTACCTGCGACTGCACTTTCAAACTACTATGAACCTGCATTCCAAGGTCTCTTTGTTTAACAATGTTCCCCACGATATCAACATTAAATGTACAAGCCAATCCCCCATTTTTCTTTCCAAACTGGAGCACTTCACTTTTAACTAAATTAGACTCCATCTGCAACTCGTCAGCCCATTGGTCCGTCTGATCAAGCTCCCGTTATACTCTGAGGCAATCATTTTCTCTCTCCACTGCACCTTCAATTTTGGTGTCAAATATGAACTGACTGACCATGCCTCCTGTGTTCACATCCAAATCATTTATGTAAATGATGAACAGCAGTGGAACCAGCATCAATCTTTGTGGCACACACTGGTCACGGGCCTCCAGTCTGAAAAACAACCCTGCACCACGACTATCTTCTTCTACCATTGAGGCAGTTCTGTATCCGAATGGCTAGTTCTCCTTGTATTACATGAGATCTCAACTTGCTAACCAGTCTTTCATGGGATACCTTGTCGAATGCCTTACTGAAGTCTATGTAGGTCACGTCCACTGCTCTGCCCTCATCAATGCTTTTTGTGACTTCTTTAAGAAAAAGTAATCCAGTTCGTAAGACATGATCGCCCATGCCCAAAGCCATGTTGACTTTCCTTGCCTTTCCAAATGCATGTATATCCTATCGTTAGGATTCTCTCCAACAACTTGCCCACCACCGAAGTCAGGCTCACTAGTCTATTGTTCCCTCGCTTTTCCTTGCCCGTTTGTTTAATAATGGCACCATGTTGGTCAACCTCATATCTTCCAGCAACTCAAATGGTCCAAGCACAGGAACGTGGGACTAGTTTAGTTTGAGATTATCATTAGCATTGAGTGTATGCGTTAATAGGTCTGTTTCAAACCCCCTGTATGACTCTATGTTTCCATGGGTGCTTGCATGTTCAAGTATGCATCTGCATATTTCTGTCCGTCCTTGTTGATTTGTGTGTGTCTACATGCGTACCTATGTTTATCTATCTGTCAGTGTGTTCTGCATTAGAATGTGGATGTATATTTGCATCTCTATCTCTGCATCTGTGTGCAATGGGAAATGTATTGTTTTGGGTGGATCATTGAATGGGATTCAAAGCCTCCCTTCCTCCCTCTCCCTCTCCCTCCATCTCTCCCTCTTTTGCTTAAAGTGATAAAATGCCATGCTCTGCTGGTGTGTTTTAGGACTTTTCAATCCTTTCTTACATGAGATTAATTGCAAGAGTAAGTCACCATCACTAAACATTGCATTTTACAGGGTGTGTGTGTGTGTGTGTGCGTGTGTGTGTGTGTGTGTGTGTGTGTGTGTGTGTGTGTGTAGGTGCTTATGTGTGCTTATGTGTGTGTGTGTTTATGGGTTTGTAAGTCTGTGTGTGAGCAGCTGTGTGTATGCATGCGCATTTGTGTGTGTGCATGTCTTTGTGTGTCACTGTGTGTCTGCATGTATGCGTGCCTGTGTGTCTGTGTACATCTGTGCGTGTGCATGTGTCTGCATGTGTGTGGGAAATTTGGGAGTCTGTGTATGGGTAGTTGTGGGCATCTGTGTGTGCGTGTGTGAGAGAGAGTCTGTGTGCGTGCATGCCTGTGTGTTGGTTTGTATGGGTGTGTTTTCTTTGTGGTGTATGTCAATGCGTGTGTGCCTCTGCCTGTGTGCTTGTGTGTGCATGTCTGTCTGTGTATATCTGTGTGTGTGTGTGTGTGTATTGTGTGTGTGTGTGTGTTTGTATCTGTGTGTATGTGTGTGTATGTGTTTTTTTGCGCGTGTCTTCGTGTGTGTTAGTGTGTGTCTGTTTGAGTGTATATATCTATTTGTGTGTGCCTGTGTTAGCGTACGTGTGCATGTATGGGGAATGTGGGTGTGTATGTGACTGTTTGAGTATGTCTGTCCTTGTGTATGTGTGTCTGTGTGTGCCTGTGTGTGTGCCTGTGTGTAAGCCAATGTGTGCGTGTGTGGGGAGTGTTGGTGTCTGTGTGTGGAGGGAGAGTGTGGGTGTCATCGCAGGTGGGAAGTGTGGCTGTCTGTGTGTTTGTGCATGTGTCGGTATGCGTTTGTGTTTGTTTGTCTGTGTCTGTGTCTGTCTGTGTGTGCGTTTCTGTCTCGGTGTGTGTGCGTGTGTCTGTGTTGAAAGAGTGTGGTGCTGGAAAAGCACAACCATTCAGGCATCATCCAAGGAGCAGGAGAGTCGAAATATCCAGCATAATACCTTCATTAGGAATGAGGCTTGTGGGCAAAGGTAGCTGATGGATAAATGGGAGGGGTGGTGCTGGGGGAAGGTACCTGGGAAGGCGATTGTTAAATGAAGTTGGTGTGATGGTATTAGGTCAGAGCGGAGGGTGGAGTGGATAGGTGGGAAGGAATATAGACAGGTAGTACTGTTCAAGAAGGAGGTGCCGAGTTGGAGGGCTTGATCTGGAATAAGTTGAGGGAAGGGGAAAAGAGGAAACTGGTGAAATATGTGGCAGTGTGTGTTTTGTGTGTGTGTGTGTGTGTGCACGTGCATATCGCTTGGCATGAATACGTCCCTGTGTGTCTGTTTGTGCGCCTCTGTGTCTCTCACAGCCTGGTGTCCGTCAGTACTTAAGTCTGGCCTCAGGGAGTGTGTTAGTGTTGCACTTGCTCACAATAGTGAGTGAGTCAGTATTTCTGTGTGGAATGTGACTGTAGGACAATTTTAATGTTTGCAGTGTGTTTGTGTGTGTGTGCGTGTGTGTGAGTGTATGTGTGTGTATATGTGTGTCTGTGTTGAAAGAGTGTAGTGCTGAAAAAGAACAACTGTTCAGGTAGCATCCAAGGGGCACTGAATGCATTTATAGACGGGGTGGATTGGTTTTTGACATATCAGCGAGTTTAGGGATGCAAGGGGTTAGCAGGAAAGTGGGGTTGCGCCCTGAAGTAGATCAGCCATGCTCTTATTGAATGATAGTGCAGGTTTGAGGGGCTGAATGGCCTACTTCTGCTCCCATTTCTTATATTCTCATGTTATGCTTTACGAAAGTAACTGGTTATTTTCCTGAAAGTCATGTTGTACAATACTGCATTCCAGGAGAGTAGACGATTTGTTTGGGTTTACCCTGAGTGGGGTCTGGGAGCTGAATTCCCAGTGAATCTGGGTCTGTAACATGACCCACATCTGGAGTAGCAGTTACAGAGATGGGAAGCCTGGAAAGAGGGATTGGGGGTGGCGGGGTCACTTCCTGACCCTGCCTGGATTTTTTCAAGTACATTTGCGAAACTACACCTAATCATCAGAGTGGTTTCGATCTGCTCCTGTGTAGCAGCTCCGAAGGGTTGAATGGAACATCAGAATATAGGGATGGGGACACGAGCATGAGTACATCTCTGTGTATCTGTTTGTGCGTCTGTGTGTTCTCTCTGCATCTGGATGAGTATGTATGTTTGTGTGTTTGTGTCTGTGTGTGTATGTCTGTCTGTGTTTGGATGGTGCTGTGAGCTGCTGCCCTCCCTCTATCCCTCCCAAACTGAACGCCTGTGCAGTGGTGTGGGGAGCCCAGCAGAGATTGTCAGCAACAGAAAGCTCAGCAGGTCTGACAGCATCTGTGGACAGAAATGAAAGGACACTTCCTCAGATCTCGTGTCAGGGGGATATTACATCACGTTAGCACCATAGAGACTGCAGACTCCCCTCAGACTGATACACACAGATATACACACACTAACACAAAGACATAGAGACACTCACTAATACACAGAAACAAATACAGACATGGGATGTCTGTCAGTATTTCTCTTGCTCCACTGTGACGCTGTCAATATTTCACATACTCTGTCTGGTGTCCGTCAGTACTTAAGTCTGGCCTCAGAGAGTGTGTTAGTGTTGCACTTGCTCACAATAGTGAGTGAGTCAGTATTTCTGTGTGGAATGTGACTGTAGGACAATTTTAATGTTTGCAGATACCATACCTGGACGAATTATAGTGTGTGGAGGACAGTGTGGAACTCAAGCAGGACAGTGACACATTGGCGTTGTTTTCGGGTTTATGGAAGATCAGGATCAATGCAGAGCAGTGTGAGGTGATGCACCTTGGAAGGAATAATTCTGAAAGTCAATTTAAAACACTCTATACCATTATAAAGCGGGTGTTGGAGCAAAGTACACTTAGTGAATATGAGTACAGATTATTGAAGATGTCAGGGCAAGTGGGGAGAGCAGAATATAGTTTCAGCACCTGAGGTGTTTACAGGACGAAGTGTAAGAGCTCCCTTCCTGGAAGGTGGTGGTGACGATGAGTTGTGAGCCCACCCTCCTGCCCAACGAGACCGTGTGGATTCCATTTATACCAGCTCGACACAAAAGGGAGACGGCATCAGCGCCACGGCTTCTAAGTTGTGCCGGGGGTAAACGGAGCTGCCAGTGAGTTTAAAGTGAGAATTGCCCTTGACTGAACATTGCTTCTTACTCGGTTGGTGGGACGTGGATGTTTCAGAATCTCCACACAAGTTCCCGGTCCTCTCTGGCTCGTACCAGGGTCCTCCACACATGGCGGGGGGAGGGAGGAAGGTAAGAGATATCGGGCGCTCCACCACCCGGCTTGGCCCTTTCTGTCGTATTCCAGGCTGTTTCTCCTGGAATGGGAGAAAGGGAGGGAGGGTGGGTGGGAGTGGGTGGCCCTGTTGTTAGTGCTGCTGTAGGTGGGGGACATGGTGTGGTATCTGGAGGCAGTCAGTCCATAGTGTTGTTTCTATGCAGTGTTATTGTTATGTGTGTGTGTGTGGGGGGGGGGGTGTAAAGTGGATGGGGAGAGAAAGAGAGAGAGAGAGAGAGAGAGAGAGAGAAAGAGAGACTGTAAGCAGTAATGAAAGTGCTGGAGCATGAGCCTTGATCGGGGGTAGGTGCAATAACAGATATACAGTGAGTGTGAGGGAGCAGAGAGAATACATTGACCCTTATTCTGACAGAGTGGGGAAGGTTATTGATGCTTGTCCTGTATTGGTGGACATTTCTTCAGACCGCAGATACTGCACTGAGCTGGGTGGTGATCTCAGACCATGCTTTGTGGGTCTGGTAGTATGGCCTACTCTGGGAAAAGAATGGTCCTCCTCTGTACTAGCCCATTCACCAGGGCTTCCGTAACTCATTTGACAAACCGTAGTGTAATTGCCTCTTATCTGCCATGCTCAGGGTAAACTGTGCAGGGCAGCTCCAAACAGAGAAACAGTGTGCCCATTGGCCTTTTGATAATGGCACCAGTGCCAGGGATCACGGAATATTTAGAGTCATGCAGGCATTGATGAGTATCTCCAACCATGAAGGAAATCAAGCTGGCATTGAATGAGAGATTCGCAATGGGTTGGGGTAGGTAGTTGATGAGGTGATTTCGATGAGATATCACCAGGAAACTAGCTCAGTCTCATACAGACAATCCTTCTGTCATACTCAGTGAAAATGACATTGAGACAAATTATTGCTAGATTCAGCCCAATGTATCGAAGACTCTGCTGACCCTCCTCCCAGTTAAAAGGCTGCAGAACAAATGCTCATCCAATAGTCTCCATCATCTGAATTCACACGAATATCCAGTTTACCCATCATTCCTGGAAATATTGGCTCATGTTGCAGGATACTGATGAAATGTCTTCTTTTCAAAATTCTGGATCCTGGGAACACATCCTTCCATGAAATTGTCCCTCAGTCTCGCTCTCTCTATTCCCCAAACCCCTCCCATTTGTTGATACTTAAACTGATTCCCCCGCCATCTCTCTCTGGCAGTGATGTTCACACCCACATAACCCCTGTGCCATGACACAATGGAGATATGGAGCTGTAAATGGATGGGAGCTGCACATCCTGTCACTTCCAACATGGGCTGCAAATTTCCCAACGCTGGGCAGTGATCTAACACAATGTTCTAATGTAGTGAACAATGCACTGGGTTGATGGACACAGTTCCACACCCTGGTCGCATATCTCATCTGGGTTTATAGATCAAAGCACTACTGTGGCCAGAGTACCTTTCCACTCTGGGTAGATTGTCATTGGATTGCACAGTACACCAGCCCGGTTTGCACAGTGCTCCCTGCTGAACACATATCTCATTTGGGTTTTTAGAACAATGGACTGCCATAGTGTGCACAGTGTTCCACTGTGGACTGATTGCAGGGTGGTGTTCAGCAGTACACTAGTCTGGTCTGCGCAGTGCTCCATGCTGAACAGATATCTCATTTGGGTTTATTGTGTCTGGTCTGGTTCGCTGAGGTAGAATTAGAATGTAGTATAACTAATACTTTCAGTTGATATGGTAATGCCTTTATTTTTCTTCTCATTCATGTGATTGGACCTTGAAAATTCTGATTCCTCCAGCCAGTCCCATTCTTCAGTCTACCTCCATCGTTCGCCAACATGTTGTCGATGAGTAATTTTCTAGTTTCAATGTGAATAACTGTTCTGTCTATTTCCTGGTCATTGGCATTGCTCACCTTGGTGCATCGGGATTCACCGCAATAAACTTCAGAAAGGTCACCCCTCAGAACCAACGTTCCAGGAAACATAGCCCCAGCCCATTCATACTCTCCGCATAGCTCAACATCACTTGCCGCCACCACCCTCCCCAAAACTGTCAATAAATTTGGAATTTTTATCTGCACTCTTTCAAGTTTAACAACATCTTTCCTACAGCAGTGAGAACAGAATTAAAGGAAGTATTACAGAACTGGCTGAACCTAGCGTGTAGGCGAAAGTGAGTATTGCAGATGCAGGCGATTAGATTCGGGAGTGTGGTGCTGGAAAAGCACAGCATGTCAGGCAGCATCTGAGGAGCAGGAAAACCGATATTTGCGGCTAAAACCCGATTCCTGATGAAGGACTTTTGTCCAAAATGTCGAATTTTCCTGCTCCTCGGATACTGCCCGCCCTGCTGTGCTTTTCCAGCACCAGACTCTGAACCCAGTGTATATCGCACATGGCCTCTTTCTTCAAAAACAGGAAATTCCACTCGCACATGGTGGAGGATGCCATCCAGAGCATCTCATCCATTTCCTGTGCTTCTGCCTTCAACTTTTTCCCCTCCAAACTCAAGAACACTGTGTTCCTGACCTTCCATCACACCAAGATACAAAGCAGTATCCTCCCCCATTTGCGCTAGTTACAAACAGAGCCTACCACCAGGAATATATTTCCCTCTGCACCCCGATCTACATTCCATAAAGAACATTCCCAGCGCGGCTCCCTTGTCGGGTCCACGTCACCCACCAACTCACCCTCCATTGCTGGCATCTTCCCCTGCCACCGTAAAAATTGGGAAACCTGCATCCTCACCTCGGTCCGAGACCCCAATGGATCCCTCCACACCATTCGGAGTTTTACCTGCACTTCTACGCACGTCGCCATTGCTCCTGATGTTTCTCTACACTGGGGAGACAGGACGCCAACGTGTGGAACACTTCAGAGAATATCTCTGGGACACCGGCACCAACCAACCCCACCACCCCGTGGTTGAACACTTGAACTCCCCCTCCCACTCCATCATGGACATGCAGGTCTTGGAGCTCCTCCACCACTCAGCTTCTGCCTTGTGACCCTACAACCACATGGGATCAAAGTGGATTTCACCAGTTTTCTCATTTCTGCTTTACCATCTTATCCCAGATCTAATCTTCCAACTCAGCATCGCCCCTATCACCGTCTTCCTTCCCACCTATCTACTCCACCCTCCTCTCTGACATATCACCTCTAACCCCAACTTCATCTACCTACCACATTCTCAGCTATCTTCCCCAACCCCATCCCTTTCACATTTATCTCTTAGCATCTTTGGGCGACAAGCCTCATTCCAGATGAAAAGCTTACACAAGAAATGCCGATGCTACTTTGATGTTGCCTGACCTGCTGTGCTTTTCCAGTACCACATTCTCGACGTTGATCCCAGCATCTGCAATCCTCACTTTCTCCCTTAAGTTAATGCATACAGAAATTTCCCCACCAGACATCTTTTGCAGGTGGCCTGTTATTCTATCCCTGTCCCCTGTACAAACAGAGTGGGACACATACAGACCTGAAGTGCTCTGGCAATATTCCCACATACACGGAAAAAGTAAAAAAAAAATGATCGTCCATCCGTCAGTAACCCTCATCCACTCCATCGAGACTGAGTAAATATTTCCTTTTATTGCGATATGAAATGTTATAGAATGAAGGGGTTAACTGAACCTGTTTGTTCAGTGACTGTGATTAATGTCAGTCTCCATGTTTTGTAAGTATCCCAGTGGAAGGTATCTTCCAATGATAAATGGGCTCCATTCATTGTGTTATGCCATAGTATGAGTGGGAGCATCACCGTCATCACTGGCAGGGATCGGCAGCTCCAGAGAAAGTGGGAAGAGAGATCAGAAACCGAGAATATTTGACTGGAATGTTCCAACAATGGATCAAATCTGAGAATATTGGACTGAAGTGTTATAACAATGGACAGGAGTTTATCCGATTTTGTTTGGTCTCTTTCAACATATTATGATTGGTTATCGTTATCATCACGGATCTATTCTGCTCTTCGCATTATTCAATATATTTATTATCCTCTCCTCTCTATCATTGCTGTCCCCGGTAAGTCTCACCGTCCAGACTCTTTTTGTATAACCCAGTTATGACTGCATTACTGTTCTTTTATATAGTCTTCACTTCTTGCCACTTTTATTGTTCATGCTGGCACTCTGAATCCAGATATTCACTCTGCAAACCGCTACTAATGGCACCATTATACTTGTTCAATTACTGTCTCCTTCCTTGCTTCTGGCAGTGTTATTCATGGGTCTCTACGTTGCCCTAGTCATGTTCAGATGTGAACCATTGTCTCTCAGGAGAAAGTGAGGACTGCAGATGCTGGAGATCAGAGCTGAAAAAGTGTTGCTGTAAAAGCGCAGCAGGTCAGGCAGCATCCAAAGAGCAGGCGAATCGACGTTTCGGGCATGAGGCCTTCTTCCTGAAGAAGGGCTTATGCCCAAAACGTCAATTCTCCTGCTCTTTGGATGCTGCCTGACGCTCATTGTTTCTCACCCTTGTTATCTAAATATTGGGAGCGTGGAGGTCATTGTCCTCTATTATCTTTACAAACTCCATTTCCTTCCTGGACAACCATCCCATCCTGGCCAATATCTTTTTTCCATTCATTTGTGGGACTTGGGTGTTGCTGGCTGGCCAGCATTAATAGTCCATTTCGATTTGCTCTTGAGAAGGTGATGGTGAGCTTTGTTCTTAAATTGCTGCAGTACACATGCTGTGGGTTGGCCCACAATGCCATTAGGGAGGGCATTCCAGGATTCTCACCCAACGACTGTGAAGGCACAGCGGTATATTTCCGAGTCAGGGTGGTAAGTGGCGTGGAGGTGAACATCCATGTTGTGGTTGAAACTGACGAATCACAACTGTGGTGATCTCTTTGGCCATGAGCTGATTTCTGACACCATTCCTTGACCATTATTAACTTCAACTACTCACTGCTCCAGAGATGGCTTAATCCATCTGTTGTTTGAAACTTGGGCTTTGTAATACAGATTTAATGATGACAACATTTGCTGCTGACACTCTTGCGTTGAAACCTGCAGAAACAAACATGATAGTAAAGGTTTGCAGTTCTCTTCATGCTAGGCAGATAATCCAGATTACTGAGCAATGCACTAACGTGGCCTACTCAGCTCTCCATGTTGGTCCGTTATCTTGTCCCAGCTAATGTTGTTTGAAGTGTTCTGTGAAACCGATTCAGAACTTGATGAAACAAACCATTTCAGCTGATCTGAAAATACCTTTATTCAATGTTCTCATTCTTCTAATTTTGTACTCTAAAGGTTTCATCCTCCATTTAGTCCCACTGCCCTTTCTTTTTCTCCACAACATTTTCCCAGTTAATTAACTGTTTCCATATTTAATGTGAATGTCTCTGTCCCTCTGTATCTTTCCCTGGCCTTGATTTTTGGTTGAAAATGTGTTGCTGGAAAAGCGCAGCAGGTCAGGCAGCATCCAAGGAGCAGGAGAATCGACGTTTCGGGCATGAGCCTTTCTTCAGGAAATTCATGCCCGAATCGTCGATTCTCCTGATCCTTGGATGCTGCCTGACCTGCTGCGCTTGTGCAGCAACACATTTTCAGCTCTGATCTCCAGCATCTGCAGTCTTCACTTTCTCCTTGGTTTTTGGTTCCCGAGTGTATCGAGTGCTGGCATTGTGAAGCGCAGAAACAATGAATTGGTATGTGTCAGGCTACTGTTCACTTCCCAGTGTGTCCCATCTGGTGCTCCATGGACAAGGGGGTGGGGTGGTGTGTCGGGCTGTTGTTCACTTTCCGGTGTGTCCCATGGGCTGCTTCATGTTGGATAGAGGTTTCAGAAGCTTTGAATCCGCGCCTGTCCACTGAAATTGCGACTTGTGTGTTTGTCCCTTTGAACTGATCGTGCAAGACTGAATATCCTTGGGCGTGTCTTTTTGCCAAGGGATGTGTTTATGGGATGGTAGTACATTGCAATTGTTCATTAGTAGAAGGTACTGTATCTATTATTCTGATAAGATTTCCAGTAGTTAAGTTATTCCATATTCCTCTACTTTTTGTATATGTTATTATTAGAGTGTTTAAATAAATGGTGTGTTGCTTTAAGCTGTGTGGTTTGACCAGCCGCATCACGTCTGTAACACTCATTTCTCATCTACCTTTACAATAAGACAAGGTTAGCGTCCAGGCTCCCATCTTAAAGTATTTTAAAGCAGTCTGATCTGGTCCATAGCAAACTTTGCAATCTTGTCTGTATCGAAATCAACCATACCAAATTGGGTTCAGAATTAGAATCCCTACCGTATGGAAACAGGCAATTTGGCCCAACAAGTCCACACCAACCCTCTGGAAGAAAAGGAGAAATAATTACAGCTGTGCCTTGGCATTTAAATTTTGGTTGAAACATTATCAGAATTTTTGGAAATGGCTGGAATTCAATTGTTGATAGGTCGGCTTGAACACAAAAAAGAATTGAAACCGTTTGAAGTACGATTAAAAGTAGAATTAAAAGAAAAGGAGATGACTAAGAAAGACAGAAAAATAAAGAAGAAAAGTAGAAAGAGGGAGAGAGTTTCAACTTCAAAAGTTAACAAGTTGAGAGGAAAGTCGACTTAGAAAGCGGAGATGAAGGTAGATGGTACGCTGACACGGGAGAATAGTGAGGAGGAGGTAGCCAAAGGCCTGGTGGGCATCTGTTTAAAAACTTCCAGTCATTGTCTACATTTGATGAGAGGGATGTAAAAGCCTTTTTAATTTGAGAAAGTGGCTAAACGAATGCATTGATCAGTGACCGTATGAATTTAGTTGATCCAACAAAGCTAGTAGGTATAAGGAGTGAGGTATTTGCATCCCGATCGGAGGAGGTATCTGGCCAGTATGAGAGGGTGAAGAAAGCAATCTGAAGTGCATAGGAGCTTATGCCAGAAGCCTACAGACAGCATTTTAGGAATCTAAAGTAGCATCCCTGGTTAAACGTACATTGAGTTTGAAAGAATCAAACAAAGTAATTTTGAAAGGTGGGTAAGGGTATTAAAAAGAGAACAATCCATTAAACTCTTAGGGAGATTCTTACTTTGGAGTAGTTCAAAAATTCATTTCCTGCAGTCGTGAGAACTCGTGTGGAAGAGCAGAGAGTTACAATGGACTGATTAGAAGTTGAAATGGCTGATGATGATAAGTTGATCCATGAGTCAAAGTTTGGCTTCTGTTAGGCATTGAGAAGAACATGCAAGATCTTCTTAAAACATATACCTGTGAGAGTAAGGTTTACTTGTGTAGGCCAGGAGTAGCAGGAAAGAGGTTACAGCATTGAGAGGTACAGAAGCATGTAATTGTTTTATGCTGAGACATGAGGAGAATTGTCATTGAGAATGATTTTTGGAGAGATGAGATTTGCTCCTTTATGTAATGTGTGGTTGGAGTGTCCGGTGAAACCATCAACAGAAGTATTCCACAATTGGGAAAGAGGCCTTGAGCTTGGCCTTACAACATTTCAGCATTTAACTTGTAAATAACGTGTCTGAGACAAATCGTTATATTGATCACAACACCTAAACATTTTTGGAGAAATTTAAGGAGAAAACCTCCAGTCTGTTCAGACAACACTTAGTATTGATGCCATCCAATTTGTAAGTTATACAGGTGACTGGACGAGAAACCGTGCTTGCTGATAAGGTGTCAAGACTTGGATGAAGAAAGACAGGCGTTCTGTGGCAGGAGTAAACTGACTGAAATAGAATGGAGTTGTGAATGTTTGCATGCTTAGTGTCAATACAATATATATATATATATATATATATATATATACATATTGTAGTCTACTGTAACAGTAAGAAAAAGGGGTTCAAAATGATGCTATCTGTGAATATTGATGGGTCATTTTTTTCAAAGTGGAAGGTGTGACGAAACTGTCACTTTAAAAAGGTTATTTTCTTGTGGGTTTTTTTTGAAGAGAAGACTTAAATAGAGAAATGTCAAACATCTGCCTGAAAATGGCAGAAGTAAATAACTCAGGAGGCCTTTAGATTTTATTAAAATGGTGGGAGCAATGGAAGGGCAGTGACAGCTCTCTCAGACCAGCCCTTCTCGTTTTGTTTTTAGCTGTAGCATCCAGAAGCTGCTGTGGATCCCAGAAGGGTTGCAGGTTTCAATCCATGATCCCAAGGTGCTCATCTCTCTGAAAACTCTCTTGAAGTTGTTTCCTCCTGGATTGGAGAACTGCACATAAGATTCTGAGTTTGAATCTTTTTGTCAAGGGGCATGTTTATGGGATTTTCCTGTATTAGAACAGGAGAAAGTGAGGACTGTAGATGCTGGAGATCAGAGCTGAAAATGTGTTGCTGGAAAAGCGCAGCAGGTCAGGCAGCATCCAAGGAACAGGAGACTCGACGTTTCGGGCGTAAGCCCTTCTTCAGGAATAACTCAGGAATAAGCCCTCCCTGAAGAAGGGCCTATGCTCGAAACGTCGAGTCTCCTGTTCCTTGGATGCGGCCTGACCTCCTGCGCTTTTCCAGCAACACATTTTCAGCCCTGTATTAGAACAGTTAGTTAGTAGAAGGTACTGTATCTCTTGTTTACGTAAGTGTTCCAGTAAAGAAGCTATCCCCAATTGTTCATCTCTTTGATTGTGGTTTAACTAGAGTGTTTGAATGGATTGCCTTTTGCTTAATGTTGAACGGATTGGCCAATCACAACACATCGGGAACATCCAATTCACATCTACGTTTAAAAAAAGAAAAATATTTTGTGGTGGTCTGGCCTGGTGTATAACACTTGCAGTTGAGGGGCTTCTGACTGTCTCCTATTATTGAAAAGTTCGTGGAGATGCTGGGGGTGGTTTGCTGGAGGTTGTGCTGTGAGCTGCTTCAGACACTCAGGGATACCCGAGGATTTTGTGATCCAACTCTGAATGGAGCATGGGGACTGTAGTTACAGCATCTGGGCCTGCAATATGAACAACAAATGGAGCACAGGCTGCAGAGAGGGGAAGCTCTGAAACCACGGAGTGAGCGTGTGTAGGGGAAAGGGATCTGCTGTATCCACTCCGGGTTTTCCAAGACCAGCTACCCAAGAGACACGTAACCCAGGAGCAGGGTGTGAGGGGTCTCTGACTGAACAAGGAGCTGGTCACAGAGCGGTGTCACCTCCGTCAACACGACCTGCAGCTTCATACCGGGGGAGGACGGTACTGCCAGTAGCTGTTAGTGTCACTGATTCATTCAGCTTCTATGATCTGGAACGTTTCAGGCAGGAGTGCATGACATATCTGTCATCTCCCAGCATTTCAGCATCAATGTCACCGTTCAGTGATGGAGGATCTATGTGGTGGATGAGTTGAATGTTTTCTCCTCAGCAGGGTGTATCCTTGTTTTCCCAATATAATGGGATTCCCAATGGTGTACATAGTTCTATAGGGTTCCATGTCAATGGGGAGAGGTAGAAGAACTGAAGGAACTCTCACTTCATTGATGTTGCAGTGTGTCCATGCACCATACATCACGTTGGTGAATACCCCTGTCCTGGCAACAACCACAGCCTCTTCATTCAGAAACAGCCATTCCCATCGTACTCAGACGTACAATTGGAAATAAAGGATGGAATCTCAGATAAAGGCCGTCCTCTTCGTACACGGCTCAAAACACCCCCCACCCCACTCCTCACCACTCCGCACCACCCACCAAATGCATAATAATATCCCGTTTGTACTGACAGCATCGGTGCCACTGTGAGCATCAGATGGATCAACACTTCCCATGCCTGAACGGGCCAGAGTGAAACCTCCAGAACACGCTGTTTCACTCAGCCCTGTAATCTCTCTCCATTACAGGATAATACTGACTTATAAACTTCCTGAAACAGATTGCAAGTTGTATATTCAGTTATATTCCACATGGTAAGCTATTATGCATTGACTATACCTGTGTATATCAATTTACAGACTCTCCACATTCTCTTAATAACTTACTATCTTGCCAACTCAGTGTCATCACCAAACTTAGTAGCAGTATATCTGTTCAACGCCTCCTGATCATTGATATGGATTGTAAAGAGCTGAGGACTCAGCGCTGGTCACAGTGTGACTCCACTGGCTACGCTCTGTCGAACTGATTGAGACTGATATATCCGGAGCGCCTGCTTCCTGTTTGGTAACCAGTCCTCCCCCATTCCGGTGTACCACAGTCGAAAGACTGAATAAGAACAAGGAGCATCAGTCGGCAATCCAGCCCCGCGAGCCTGCTCCGCCATTTAATACAATCATGGCTGATGTCAACGAGGTCTCAGTCCCATGTTCCTGGCCGCTCTCCTTATCCCATCATTTACTCAATGCCCCAGCACTCACTGCACTCCAAGACAGTGAATTACACAGAGTCACAACCCTTTGAGAGAAGTAATTTCTCTTCACCCCATTTTAAATCTGCTCTGCCTAATCCTAAAACTATGATCTCTTGTTCTAGTTTATCCCGCATGAGGAAATATCCACTCCACACCGACATTGTCAATCACCTTTAACATCCTCCAGACTTCAATGAGGTGTCCTCTCATTTTTCTGAACTCCAAAGAGTATTGGTCTGAATTGCTCAAATGCTCTTCAAAAGACAAATTCATCTCTGGAATCAATCTAATGAACTTATTCTGAACTGCCTTCATTGTAACTACATCCCTCTTCAGTCAGGACGCTAGAAGTGTACACAGAACGCCAGTTACAGTCTCACTAATACCTTGCAGAGTTGCAGCAATTCTTCCCTTCCTTTATATTCGATTCGGTTAGAATTAAATGCTGAAATTGCACTTGCCTTTCTCATTCCCTGCTGTACCTGTATGTGGGCCTTCTGTGATATGCACAAATACACCCCAATCCCTCTGCACAGAAGCACTCTGAAGTTGCTTTCCATTTCCATAACAAGTTCGATTCCTCTGATCGAAATGGATAATCCCATACTGATCCACATTAAATTTTATCTGCAAGATGTTGGCCCGTTCATCTAAACTGTTTATGTCCATTTGTAAATTTTCTGCATCTTCATTGTATCAACCTACTTTGCCACCTGTTTTAGTATCAGCTGAAAATGTGGCTGTCAAGTTTTCTATCCCCTTATCCAAATAATACAATGGATGAGAAATAGTCAGGTCATGTTGTCTGAACTCAAAAGAATCCCAAAAGGTGCCAACCATTAAACAAAACATCTATTCCATCTCTCTGCATTTTATTGGCTCGCTAGCCCTCTATCCAGGCAAATAACTTCCTCCCAAACTTACGTTATCTTATTTTGCAGCTTAATCTTTTGTGCAGCTCTTAAATAAATGCTTTCTCAAATTCCAGATACTTTACGCCTCCAGGATCCCTATTGTCTACTTTGCTAGTCACATATTTAAAGAACTCTAACAAATAAATTATTTAAAAACCCATGCTGATTCTGATGTATTCCATCTTGACTTTGCAAATCTCCTGTTGTTAGTTAATTAATAGTGGATTCTCACAATTTCCCTTAGTTCCCAACAGTTTCCTCACTGATTTTATTCATTACTGAAGATGACTATCCTAATTCCTACCCTTTCTGTAACTCAACGTTCCCTTTCCAGTGTTCCAGTGGAACAGACACAAAGCTTTAAAAGATCTGCTCACTCGCTGTGTAAGAGGCATGAGTGTCTGAATGGAATAACTCTGTTCCTGGTTTGCACACTCAGTGGGCTGAATTTCCACGTCGTGTTCCTACATTAAAGTCTCAATAGACGGAACATCCTCATTTACATATTGAAGACCTGCTTCTCCTCATCCTGATGATACGTCAGGAGCTTGAGGACTTGTAAAATCTTCCTGTTGCTGTGTAACTTTTTGAGGAGCTGAAGGGTCTCTTCATATTCCTTCATAACAGGTTCATACTGAACAATCACCTCCTGCATCCCTGAAATGGGATCAAGGAAGCGATTGGTCTTCTCGTGTTCCCATATAACAGATACATGTGCAAATGAACTCTTCCTTTCCACAACAAGTCTCAAATAATTTTATCCCCTTCTCTAATTCCCATGCTGAATGACCTCTTCCAATCTCTTCCAATTCTTGTGTTACAGACTTGAGGAGGCTGAATGGGCTGATCCTGTTACTGTGTAACAGGATACTGGTGCTGCACAGCCTACTCTAGGTCCCGTGTTATAAGATCGAGGAGCTGTTTGGTCTTCTCCTGTAACTGTATATCCGGCTCCAGGGGCTGAATAACCTCATCCTGTTCTGGTGTAACAGGGTCCAAACCTGGAATATCCTTCTGCTGTTCTGGTGTAACAGGCTGGAGAAGTGGAATGGATTCCTCCATTGACTGTGTAATTGTCTTCTGTTGCTGACTCCTTCCTGTGCTCTATGTAACAGTACAATCATCTTTCATTCTCATAAACTCCAATGGGTGTTGGATCAACATGATCATCCTCTCCTTATAAGTTAACACCTTCATGGAAGGAATCAGTTGAGGGAACCATCTCTGAGCTGCTTCCAATAAAATAATATCGTTTCTTCAGTGAGGAGACTAAATATGTACAGCAGACTCCAGATGTGATCTCACTAGGATACTGGAGAGCAGCAGCAACACTTTACGAGCCTGCTGTATGGTTCGCACCCAGTTTACGGCAGTCTCAGTTGTCTGGGGGAACACACAGCATTGCTGAGAGACCATTCTCCTTCTCTTCTCCACCAGCATAACGGGAGATCTAGTGAAAATAACACAATGACAACTTGAGAAGAACGAACAACGTGACGAGATATATTTCAACGTCCACAAAAGCCTCACAAAATGTCTCACCTGAATCTACCATTCATCTCCCCAGAGGCCACATCGCTCAGATTCCACAGAACCTGGTAAGGTGGAACTTAGAGACAGCAAGGAGAAGCAAACATTGATGGAAGTTTTATATCAAAGTGAAAGCTGCAATACAGAGGTTGCATATGTTATAAAACAGGGAAATATATACGTTGTTTTTTGGGTACTACTGTGATAATCACCAGCTGCAATCTGCAACTAAACTGTCTTAACCTATGTGAATGCTACTGCTGGAAAAATGGATTTCATGACCATGCTTGAGATGGTTTCTTTAACAGTATTTTGAGCACTGAGGTAGAGGTCAGGCAGTTTTCGAATTGATGTTATGTGATCAGAAGAGCTAATTAAAAACACTACTGTAAAGGAGGTGCTGGGAATATTAAACATAATGTATTGAATTTTATATGACGTCTGAATACAAACTTTTTTTTTGAAATTGTGGTTATAAACCTGAGTCGTGCAAGTGATGAATGTATGAGGGGCAAATTAGCTTCAGTGAATTGAAGAAGTACATGAAAAAGACTTACTGGCAGACAGACAATGGTTGTTGTTTAAATAAACACCTTAAAATATGCACATGTCCACCACAGGGTAAACAGCAAAAGGGTAAGGTGACTTAACAATAGTTAACAAAAGAATTAAATATTGCATTAGATCAAAGTAGCAGCTCAGAAAAATGCCAGATATTTTGGTAAGCAATGGATCCAGGTATATTTGGGACCCAGCAAAGGAGGATCAATGAACTGATAAGAAAACCAAAAGAACAAGAATACAAACTTACAAGAAACATAAGGATGACCAAACGCTTATCTCGGTTGGCGATGCCAGATGACTGGAGGACAACTAAATGGTCCCACTTTATGGGAAGGGTGGTGGAAATAGACCAAGGAATTGTAGACCAGTCAGAAGTAGATCAGAATTAGACCAAGTGTTGGAGAAAATAGGAAAGGAGAAAATTGATCTTCATTTTGAGAGGCAAGGTTTGATCAGGGATAATCATATAGAACAAAGAACATAGCAAAATACAGCGCAGTACAGGCCCTTCGGCCCTCGATGTTGCGCCGACCAAATCCTACTAACCTACACTAGCCAATAACTTCCATATGCCTATCCAATGCCTGCTTAAATGACCATAAAGAGGGAGAGTTCACCACTGCTACTGGCAGGGCATTCCATGAACTCACAACCCGCTGCGTAAAGAATCTACCCCCAACATCTGTCCTAAACCTACCACCCCTTAATTTAAAGCTCTGTCCCCTAGTTACAGCTGACTCCATTAGCGGTAAAAGGTTCTCAGTGTCTACCCTATCTAAACCCCTAATCATCTTATACACCCCTATCAAATCTCCCCTAAACCTTCTTTTCTCCAATGAGAACAGGCCCAAGTGCCTCAGCCTTTCCTCATACGATCAGCATGACATCATCAGGGGAAGCCATTCCAAATAAAATTTATTGTATAGTTCGAGCATGTGGTTTTATATGGTTTTTCCGACAAGGCCAATGACAAGGCCCCATATGGGAAACAGATTAAAAATAAATCATGATATCAAGGGTAACTTAGTGAGTTACATCAAACATTGCCTTAGTGGCAAGAGACAGAGTGTGGTGGCGGAAGGCTGTTTGTGTAACTGGAGACCAGTGTTCTGCTGGTGTACCACAGGGATCAGTGCTCTGCCCATTATATTTGTGGCATTCATAAATGATCTAGATGCGAATTCGTAGGGGGTGGGGGAGTGTGATAATTAAGTTTGTGTT